>NW_024508101.1:725413-934269 GCF_017590135.1 Pyrgilauda ruficollis
GGGCGGGGGGGCAGGGAGGGACAGGGGCAGTGGGGGCAGTGGTGGCAGTGGTGGCAGTGAGGGACAGTGTGGGTGGCAGTGAGGGACAGTGGCAGTGGTGGCAGTGTGGGTGGCAGTGAGGGACAGTGGCAGTGGGGGCAGTGGGGGCAGTGAGGGACAGTGGCAGTGGGGGCAGCGTGAGGCTGTGGAAGTGCTCAGGGCTGCAGGGAGGCACTCGGGGACAGGCAGGGTGACCCCCCAGCCCTGCAGAGCACACCTCCTGTGCCCTCACAGCCTGGCCCCAGCCAGGAGGGCCCTGCCAGGACTCTGTGACCTGCCCGGGGGTCACAGGGGTGCTGGCACAGCGGGGCCAGGGCGCTGCAGCACAGCAGGGCTGGCAAAGCCCCTGTGTAAGAGCCTGAATGAGAGATGCGCGACTCCAGGCGGCTCTTCCAAATGCATTCTAACTAACATACCCTTTGCCTCCTTGGTCATCCAATAAGACTGGCTCAGCAATTCTTTTCTTCTATATCAAAATTTGCTTCCATCTCTATTCCTTCCTCAGCTTCTACATTCAAAAATCTTTCTGTCAAGCATCCATATCTGTGAGACTTTCTTGTCAAACTTTCATCCTTCCCAACACCCCTGCAGCACACAGCTGGCAGCTCTCCATCCCTCGGAGCAGCTGCTGCCACAGGGCTCCATTTCCTGGCCAGCTCAGCTCCTGGGGAGCGCTCCAAGGTCCTGCAAGGTCGCAGCAGGGTAACTGGGAGTGATTGCTCAACAAAACCCAAAATTGCTGAACAAAGCCCTGCCCTCGGCTGCGCCTCGAGGTGGGCCCTGCTCTTCAAACCACCATGATCAATCATCTGATAAAATCCATCACCCAGCTCCCAGCTCCCTGCAGACTGGAGCTGGAGGTGCAGCAATTGCAGGGCTGGGCTGCCCTTGTCCAAGGATGCTCTGGGAGCTGCACCCCCTGCCAGCACACAGGTGCCCCCTGCCCTGCACCCCTTGCAAGATTTGAGAGTTGAAGACTACAAACTAGACTACAAAGACTACAAACTGCTCAGGTTTTTAGCTTGAATTCAAATACACAGGACTGTGCTGACAGGAGCAAACGGGAAGTTTCAGACTGTTCTGCCTGACTGCCCTGTGCAGGTGCTCCACCCTGGGAGCCCCTCCTGGCTTCCCCTTCCCACATGAACCCCAGGGCTGCTCCCCCTCCTGGGTTCCCCTTCCCACATGAACCCCAGGGCTGCTCCCCTTCCTGGCTTCCCCTTCCCACATGAACCCCAGGGCTGCTCCCCCTCCTGGATTCCCCTTCCCAAATGAACCCCAGGGCTGCTCCCCCTCCTGGCTTCCCCTTCCCACATGACCCCAGGGCTGCTCCCCCTCCTGGATTCCCCTTCCCACATGACCCCAGGGCTGCTCCCCTCCCAGGACCCCCACACCCCCAGCAGTCCATGGGACACTGGGAGCAGGGAATGGGCCCCTCTCTGTTCCTGTGAGGTGCAGCAGATACCTTTAACCAGCCCAGGGCCGGCAGTCACTGTTTGTTCTCTGAGAATCAGAACTAACCAGGTTTTGGACACAAAGGCAGACCCCCATATAACCAGCTTTCTGGAATGATGCCAGCAAAAAAACAAAAAAAAACCAAAAAAAACCCAAAAAAAACAAAAAAAAACCAAAAAAACCAAAAAAAACCCAACCAAAAAAAACCCCCAAAACAAACAAAAAACAAAAAAAACCCCACCCAAATGAAAAATTTTAAAAATTAAAAAAAATTGGAAATTCTTTCAGCTGCAAAGACTGGGAACTTGATTTACCAGTGCAAACAAGAGGAGCCTGCCAAGCTGCCAAGGCAGTTGTCTAATTTGTTGACATGGAGATCACAAGCGAGGTTTTATTTAGTCCAGTACATCTGCATTTGTTTGCTGCCTGATCAGGTCTCTAATCCAGCCCCTCCTGGGAGGGGGAAAGCAAAGGGCAGGGAGCATTTAAAGCTCGTTTCTGAGCCTCTCTGGAGGCAGGATTTTGCCTTTGCTCCCAGGGCTGGGGCAGGTGGCAGTGGGACGTGCAGGGACACTGGTGCTGTGGCTGCACTGTTGGGTGGGGGGCATCCAGCTGGGGTCCCTGCAGGTGGGATCCCTCCCAAGGAGCCCAGGTGCCCGTGGGGTCCCACTGCAGCCAGAGCAGCCAGGGATGGGGCTCCTGCTTTGGCTCCCTTGGCCCCGCTCACACCCAGCAAACCTCTCCCAAAATCCCCATGGGAATTTTGCCCAGCCAGACAGGGAGATAAATTCCTTGACCAGGAGAATCTCCCTCTCCCTTTCAGACTTAATTGACATTTTCCTTCTTTCCCCCCTTCCATCTGCTCGTGCCCACCCTTCTGCTGCCCAGGCAGCAGGGACAGGGCACGGTGCAAACCCTCATGCTGAAAGTCCCCCAGACCCTCCAGGCTGCTGTGACACCTCTGTGAGCACTTCTCTGTCATGGAAATGGGAGATGCAGAAGAGCAGAGGTCACTCAGGCTCTTACCTATTGCCAGTGCAAGTTTACCTTCAACAATCAATTTCCCCTGCTCAGGAAATCATTTTGTGTATGCCCAGGTGACAAAAGGGACTGCATGGGGTCATTCTGTCTCAGGAAAAATTCTATTTGGCATGAAAACACCGTGACCCCAAGTTCTTCCTCCTGACCTCTGAATAATTCTTGTCTCACAGTGCTGTGTTCCACTTTGCCTGGCTCTCCCTCATTCACACCCCCTCTCAGTGACCCCTTTAAAACCCCTGTTCCCTCTGTGGTACCAAACCTGCTCCTGCTGACCTCCCTCCTCCAGGAGCACCCCAGGCCCTTCCTCATTTTGTTGCAGGTCTCTGAACTGTCTCCAGTTTGTGCACAGGAGTGGCTGTGGGCAGGGGGGGCTCAGTGTGGCAGCCCCCTGTGTGACAGCCCCCAGTGTGACAGCCCCCAGTGTGGCAGCCCCCAGTGTGACAGCCCCCAGTGTGACAGCCCCTCAGTGTGGCAATCCCCAGTGTGACAGCCCCTCAGTGTGACAGCCCCTCAGTGTGACAGCCCCCCAGTGTGACAGCCCCCAGTGTGGCAGACCCCCAGTGTGACAGCAGGATGGGCAGGCAGCAGGACTGTGAGCACAGCCCTCTCCTTGCACAGAAATTATTTCACAGGGCCATGGGATTACAGCTTGGCTGGGGTTGGGAGGGACCCTAAATCCCACCCAGTGCCACCCCTGCCATGGCAGGGACCCCTCCCACTGTCCCAGGTGCTCCAGCCCCAGTGTCCAGCCTGGCCTTGGCACTGCCAGGGATCCAGGGCAGCCCCAGCTGCTCTGGGCACCCTGGATGGAAACAACTCTGAAACACCCTCAACTTCCTTAATGGGAATTCACTAAGGGCCAGGGTGAACGAAACCAAAGTGTGTCTTTCCCAAAATTTCTGGGTGTTTGGTCTCTTCGTAAGGATATTTCAGTTTTTTGATCTCAGTGTGTAATTTAATCTGTCAGGGCAGAATAAATGATCTGACCTCCATAAAGAGCTTTCTGCCTTTATATTAATAAATTTAAATAACTCCAACCTTTGGAAATGTAGGATGATACTGTTTAGAACTCTCTAAAAATTGGTAAATAACACTTTTACTCTAATGACAGCTGGGAAAAATAATCCTTTCAAAAACTCTAATATTTTTTTAAAAGCCTTGTGCCTCCTCAGATCTATAAATGTATAAGCAACTGAAGCCCAGAAAAAGCTTTATGCTTTTTTGATGTCCTGACAAAACCCACTCTGTCTGGGGCAGAAGCATTTTGGGACAAACCACTGTGACCCTGGGGTCTGATGGCCACATGCTGGCTGGCTCAGCACTGTGCAGCTGGGGCATTTCTGTGCCCCACGGCGCTGGGGGTGACACACGGCCCGTGGCCGTGTCCCAGTGTGCCCCAGGGGTGGCACAGAGGGCTGTCCCAGACACACTCTGCTCCCTGGGGCAGGGCTTTGGCCTGCCTGCATCCTTTGGCTGAGGAATTTCCCCCTCTTCCTTCTGGGCTGCCCTTTCCTGGCCCAGAAATCCATTTGTTGCAGTGATGGGCCTCGGTGCCTCTCCAAACATCTATTAAAACAGAGCCACGGCCTTTCTTTCCCAGAAAAATTCCATTTTGCTCTCTGGCTGGAACGACGATGGCGGAGCAGAGTATTTAGGATCTCCAAATTCCCTGCCACAAAATAGGAATCAGCTAATCAGAGGGACAGACAGGCTAATTACAGCAGAGAGAGCACTTCTATTTATTCCCAAGGATCTTGTTAATCAGCAATAATGGATTAGGAAACAGCAAAAAATTACACAGCAGTTAAGTGAGTTTGGGGTAAAATATATGTTCTTAAATTAGCCTAAGTGTCTTTGAATCACAAGAATGTAATTTAATTAATCCATTAACAATATGAAACTTGAATCCTCCTTCCCCTTGTATTCTCAGTAGTGGAGGTAACGGTATGTGTGGTGTGGTGAGGAGCTGCTGGTGCTGTCAGAGCCCTGCCTGCTCCAGGGTGGGATAATATCTGCCCAAAGATTTCATTTTGGGGGGCTTGGAGTCCCTTTTGCTGTTCCAGTTGAGAAAAGCTGGGGCAGAAGTGCTGGGCAGTTTCTAGAGGAGCCAGAGCAGGAGTCACAGTCTGATCCCTGAGCTGAGGTTGGGTGGGATGGAGCAGGAGCAGAACGAGTCCAGCAGAAAGAAGTGGAGGAGCTGCTGCTTCCCTGCTGTGTGGCTGTGGCACAGGAACATTTACACAGACATCAGCAGCAAAATAAAAGCAATTACGTTTGGGCCAATATCTGATCTCCCTCTCTCTCTGATGTCCAAACACCCTTTTGGGATCAGGGCTCATCATTGCTATAGGATGGAGAGCAGTAGGCTCTGGTCTGCGTTTGGAGTCTGCTTACAGAGGCTGGTGTTCACGAGCACATTCAGTTTCCTGATTGGAAAGAAACTCCGTTAAAAAATCAAACTTTGATCCCCTCGAGTCACGTAGAGACAGGCACTAACAAGCACCTTATGAGCTCAAAATTGAGTTTTACAGCATTTCAGCAGAGCAGTCTTAGAAAATTAAGATGAGGTCTGGAAACAGGAGAGCGCTCATGTATCTGTGTTTGATGGATACACGCTCTGTGCAGCTGTGCTTTCTGCAGGTACACTGCACACACACCTGTGCTGACCAAATCCCCCTGAATGATTTCACTCTGCAGATAAATAAACTTTGGCTGCAGCACCAGGACAGAAAAGAGCCCAAGAAGCTGCTGATGCCTTTTGCAGCCTCCCCTCCCCAACCACACCGAGCTCTTCAGAAAACGGTCCTTCAAATATTCATGATTTCATCTTCCCCCCTCACTTCTGGTGGTGTGTTTGGATTGTACTCTGATGGAATCTATTTGGAGTGCATTCCCATGGTCTGTTTGGAACAACACCTTTGATGGGGATAACCTTCACCATGAGGAGAGGAAGGAGGAGGATCAGGCAGGATGCTTACGGGAAGACAAACTATTTCTGCCAGGATGGACTTCTCAGTAACCTCCACTTGTTCTGTGAACGTGCAAGCCCAAGTGTCCCCATGAGGAAAATCCTGCCTGCTTCCCTGGAACCAGGGACACATCCCTCTGGCACTGCCACCCTGGCAGCTGGGGTGCTTTGTCTGCAAGGGGCACTGAGACAAGCTCCTGGGGACACAGGTCAGTGACAGGGCCAATGTCCCTTCCCCAGGGGACACGGGCAGTGCTCAGTAACTGTGGCACACAGTTTGTGGTGACTGGCAGTGCCATGAGCCCCATCCCCATGGTCCAGCTGAGAGAAGCAGGTGAGCAGCACTGGCAGCAGTGAGCCATGCTGTGCCCAGGTGCTGGGCCATGGTGTGCCCAAGTGTGCTGGGCCATGCAGTGCCCAGGTGTGCTGAGCCATGGTGTGCCCAGGTGTGCTGGGCCATGGTGTGCCCAAGTGTGCTGGGCCATGGAGAGTGCCCAGGTGTGCCGGGCCATGGAGAGTGCCCAGGTGTGCTGGGCCATGCAGTGCCCAGGTGCACTGACCAAGCACGCAGGGAGCAGAGGGCACAGAGGTGTAAGGCATGAACAGGAGGGGATAAAAGGCTGGGCTGAAGGACAAGAGGGGCAGGTGCTGCAGCCTTCTGAAAGGACAGGATGTTGTTCTGTAGGGGCAGACACCTGGAGCCTTCGGATGTGGTACGGTGTGACTGTGTGTGGGGTCTGATGTGGTATGGTGACACTGTTGTGGCCATCTCAGCTGTGACAAGTCACAGGGCCAGCGTCCCCTCCCCAGGGGACACGGGCAGTGCTCACTCACTGCCAGTGTCCCCTCGGTGGCTGGAGGGGCCCTGCTGAGAGGAGGAGGCAGGGCTGGCACAGCAGCACAAGACTCTGGGATCCCTGGGCTCACACAGCCGGCTCTGGTGCTCCTCCCTGCTCTCCCACTCCTCCTTTTACTGCTCAGGACCCAAACGTTGGTCACTTGTGGCTCTTTCATCTGCCTCTGATTGGGTTTTTCATTTCCATTGTAACCAAGCAAACCAGCCCGGTCCCGCTGGAAGCTGTGCAAGCTGTTACAATAAAGCTGTTCTAGAAAAAGGCTGACAGCTTCTCAAGGGCTGTTGACATTCCTTGTATCAAGAATTACACCCAGCAACAGCATTCACAAGCCCTGAGAAGGGGATTCCTGTGATTTTCCTGCTTGGCTCTGCTGTATTCCTACATGGACACTCCTGGTTCAGAGTCCCAGAACTCATTTTGGTTGATCTGGGCTGTAATGTTTTATTTCACCCTGAAGTGTTTTTTTCCCTAAGTAGAACAAAACTTATGAAACTTAAAGTCTGTGTTAAATAGAAAATTTTTCTTTTGACATATTTTATCTCAATGCCACCATGGAAAGTATTGAATGATCCACTTCTAGCTGAATATTAATGAAGTAAATTATCTTGGAAAATTCCCGACTGTGTTCAGACTACAGGAACTAACAGGCTTCATTAGATGCCTGTTGATTAGAAATGTTCAAGTGGGTTTTCTTTCTTGGAACTGTAATTAAAATTAATTTGATAGACTTAACCCTGGCCCTGGAACGGTCTGTCACTGAATGGTGTGAGCTGGGAGGGGAGAGCACTTCCCTGTCCCTGTGGGGCTCAGCAGTGCCCTGCACTCAGTGGGACCCTGAGGGACCCTGAGGTCCCTTCCACCCCAAACCTCTCTGGGATTCTGCCGAGTTTGCTGGCTTTGCTCAGGTCTCAGTCACGCTCTTCTCCTGCCACAGCTGCACCTCTCATCACCCGTGTCTTCTCATCCCCTCTCACTTCTGCAGCTCGTACCCTGCTTTTGCCTGGCTTGTGCTTTCCCTGTATCCCTCTGCCAGCCAAGGATGCTGTTGAAGTGCTTCATTCAGGCAGGGAGCCTGTGTGCTGAATGCAATCTCCCCTTTGCAGCCCAGCTGGCAGCAAAGCTCCCTGTGACAGCCCAGCACTGCCCATCAGTGTCCCCAGATGCACAACAGGAGCATTTGGAGCCCGGCAGTCACCAGGGACTGGAGAGTTAGAAATGGTGTTTAATCACCAGCTCCTTTAGGATTAATAGGCAGGCAGGGGATAACATGTGTAATAGATTTTATCTTTCTGGGGGCTGAATCTAGGCAGATTAAATACTGTATTCCTTACAGTTATTTTTGTTCTCAGGATGTATTTGGGTCAGAAAGATCCTTAATGCTGTAATGGAAAGGCATTATGTGGCAGAGAGAGCTTTGGCTGTCACTGGGTCCGTTCCTCTGTGGGTGGTGCCAAGCCTTGGCTTTGCTGGGGCTTTCTCTGGGCTCAGGACATGGTGCTGTGTGTCCTTCATCCCCAGGAGCTGATCACCCCTGATCCTGCCAGCTCCAGAGAGGCAGGCAGGGCAGGCAGCTGGCTGCATCCCAAGCCAGCCTGGAGCAGCAAAGCTGTGTGAGCCTGAGGGGCAATGCTGCTCTCCCTCCAGGGAGGAGCTTGCTGGGCTGGAAACTCTGCAAACGGCATGTTCCAGCCCTGGGGACATGCACTGCTGGCACTGCCCCGCAGCCGGGGCTCGCTCACTGCCGTGCCCCCATCCCACTTGCAGGAAGGGTGTGCCAGGGGCAGGAGGGGTTTGGGAGCCTTCCCTGGAGCAGGGCTGTCCCTTCAGACACCAGCTGGGGTTGGTTCCTCCAGCCCGAGGAAACAGAAGCATTTCCCACCCAGGAAGTATCAGCCCACATGCAGCTGCCTGGGATTCCAGAGCTCAACAGGGATAACTTCAAGGGATGCCCTGTGTGTGGCATGCACCAAACCCGCCTCAGGTTCAACCCAAAATCCTGACACCGTCCATGCAGCCCTGGCTGGTGGCCACAGCCAGCAGGTGCTTGCCTGGTCCTGTGTTCTCCTGGAGAACGCTGCTCAGAGGAGAAGGAGCAGGTTTTCCTGCAGTCCAGGGGAACAGCAGGCTCAGGCTGCGCTGTCTGAGCTGTTTGTCACAGGCTCAGATGGTGAACTCTGCTCAGTGATTTATTCCTCCTTCCCCTCCCCTGCACTTCCTCCCAGCGCCTACCAAATGTCTCAATTAGATAATTGCCCTGATTTAGACATAAGGAAGCTCTCAGCTGTCTGAGGCCCCGGCTGGGCACCAGGATTCCTGGGAAGAGATGAAAGCTCCTGCAGGCACAGCATACAAAGCACTGCTTTGGGACAGGCATTCCCTGGGAGCTGCAGCATGCTGCTTTCCCTGGCAGCAGCCAGCCTGGCTCTCTGCTCCTCTTCTGCTGCCATTCCTGCCAAGGAACCCCCAGGCTGGCATTTAAATTGTGACCAAGGAACCCCTGGTGTGGCAGTTCAACAGTGACCAAGGAACCCCTAGTTTGGCATTTAAATTGTGACCAAGGAACAACTCCCAGTTTGGCATTTCAGTGGTGACCAAGGAACCCCAGTTTGGCATTTCAGTGGTGACCAAGGAACCCCTGGTGTGGCAGTTCAACAGTGACCAAGGAACCCCTGGTGTGGCAGGTCAGCGGTGCCCAAGGGACCCCCAGGTTGGCAGGCAGGACTGTGGCTGTCCCCTGGTCCCCAGCAGGGACAGACCCCGCGGTGCCTCTGGGGTCATTGGGCCCCTGGGATCTCACGGGTCCCTGCAGGTCCTGGCAGGTGGGCTCAGTGATGGCATTTGTGCCTGGCACTCAGCGGGGACACACACAGCTGTGGTGGCTGAAGGAGGTGACAAGAGCAGGACCTGCTGTCTCTGTGTTTGAAACACGTGGAGGGACATCACCCGTGCCAGGGCAGCGTGGGCAGGGCAGGGGCTGGAGCACATTCCCTGGGGAGAAGGCCCTGAGGGATTTCCTGGCTCAGAACAGCCCTGTTTGCTGCTTCTGGAGCCCAAAGGCCTCGGAGCTGCAGGGATGGTTTGGAAGGGGCTGTGGGGGAGCTGCTCCTCCCCATCCTCCAAAGCCCACAGCATTCATCGATCCTGTGCGGGCACGGCTGTCACTGCACAAACCCACGGCGTTTATTAACCTGCCAGGGAGAGATTTTCTGCCATTTCCCACCACAATCAACCTCACGTCATGAGCAGTGATATCCCTGCCGTGCCAAAGGAGGGGAGAACCCCCAGGCTCCCTGGGGAAGCCTGTCCCTGTGGGCATGGGGCCGTGCCAGCCAGGGAGGGCACGGGACCCTGCAGCCCTGCCAAGGGAGAGCCGGGCTGTGGTCAGGGCCTGGCTGCTCCCATCAGAGCCAGGCTTGGATGGCAAGGACACAGCTGCTGCAGCTGAATTCTGGGCTCCAGCCCTGCCCTGGCACCGCAGTGTTCCCAGCTTTCCTCACTCTGGGTGAACTCTGCTCCAAGCCAGCCCACACTGCAGAGGCTGTCAGGATGAAAAAGAATTCCCAGAACAAACACAAAAAGGAAATTTCTGTCTCTGCATCCCCATAATTTGGGAGCAAGAAAAACGAATCCAGGAATTGTGGATGGATGTTACTTAGGACAAATTGATTCACCCAGCTTGTGCACTTCTCTCCATACCATATTTGCAATCAAAAATCCATGCATAATTAATTCAGAGCACATGGGAATCTGCAGGACAGTGGAGCTGCCTGGCAAAGGCCTCCTGCAGCCCTGGCAGAGCGGATGCTCCAGAGCCAGGGTGAGGCATTGCCAGGCCTGGGTGCCCTGGCAGAGCTGTGCCAGCAGAGCCAGGGTGAGGCATTGCCAGGCCGCCCTGGCCTGGCAGAGCTGTGCCAGCAGAGGCAGGGTGAGGCATTGCCAGGCCTGGGTGCCCTGGCAGAGCTGTGCCAGCAGAGCCAGGGTGAGGCATTGCCTGGGTGCCCTGGCAGAGCTGTGCCAGCAGAGCCAGGGTGAGGCATTGCCAGGCCTGGGTGCCCTGGCAGAGCTGTGCCAGCAGAGCCAGGGTGAGGCATTGCCTGGGTGCCCTGGCAGAGCTGTGCCAGCAGAGCCAGGGTGAGGCATTGCCTGGGTGCCCTGGCAGAGCTGTGCCAGCACAGCACTGGGACCCCCTGCCCACGCAGCCCCCCTTGGCACCCCAGCCTGCCCGGGTGCCAGCCCCAGCTGCTGTCCCAGGGCCTGCCCAGGAGGGGACACGGGGCAGGTGCCATTGCTGGAAAGGTGTCATTGCTGAGTGACTCTGAAGGAGGGAGGGATTCAGAGCAATGGGTGCTCGGGGTTTGGTAACTGTGGCTCCACCTCGGGGGAGGACAAAGCCCGGGTTTGTTGCTGTCTGTGCTGGGTCACAGGGGCTCCTGACCCCGCTGTCAGGCCAACGTTCCCTGCCCAGAACACCAAGAGCCAGCAGTGCTGGGCAGGGGCAGCGTGGCGCTGCTGCTGCAGCCCGTGGGGACACGGTGACAATGGGAATTAGTCACTATCAGCCACGGCCCCAAGAGCACTTTATTAAATTGCCTCCAAGACTCGGGAGTGGGGTTAATTATTTAGGTGCCTTAATTTTCAATTCATCCCTGTCTGCTGCCTGCAGCACCAAAACTCTGCAATGCTGGTTCCAGGGACAGAGGCACAAGAAAGCGTGAGCAGTATTTACCCGAGTGCAGGGAGCTGTGCTTTACAGTGGTCTGCAGTGCCTAGGACACAGAAATGAATATTCAAACAACACCCTTTGTTTCTCCTGCATGTACAAGGCTCCAAATTCCCAGCAGGTTTTGTGCCTGTGAGCTGTGTTATCACACACGTGTTGATGCTGTTGGTTTGGTTCTGGGCTGTCGTGGCTGTGCAGCTGCAGCACGGGCAGGGGGACCTCCCTCCCTCATTCCTCCATCCATCCCTCCATTCATCCCTCATCCATGGATCCCTCCCTCCATTCCTCATCCTGCCTGCCAGCCTGGCCAGTGCCAGGGCTGCAGGGGCTCTGGTGGGCTCAGTCATGGGCACCCCCCTGCCCTGCCCAATGTCTCTGTTTGCAGCCCTGGCTCTCGGGCAGTCCCTGGGCAGTGCAGCTCTCTCACTGTCTGTTGTCACCTGGACATTGGGCTAAAATGGCAATGAAATGACCCACGCTCACCTGGCCCTTTGCTGAGCAGCTGTGATCTGGGGGAGGGCTGCCAGGAGCTGCACTTTCCTCTAAACTCCAGCAAAGTGACAGGGGTGATTTCTTATTTTCATTTATTTAATAAATAACTCCAGCAATAGAAGCATTTGCCTGACTCGGTCTACCGCCATGAATTAAAACATTCAATTACACCACTGGGGGAAGTTTAAATATTTACTTATTCTTGAGGGGATTATAAATTAATCCTAAGGACCTCCACAAACCTTTGCCAAGACTTTGACAAAAATCTTGAATCCAGACCTTAATTAATCTGGGGAAAACTGCACAGAGGCCCCACGAGATGCTGGGTGGAAGAGCCCCAAGGGCCCTGCAGAAGCAGGCACACCCAGCTGCAATAATTCACATTAAGTGAAAGCGCGTGGGGGATGATGGAAACCCGCTGTACCTGACTCAGTTCATGGTGGTGCCTGGAGAGGGAGCTGGGGCTGCTGCCCTGGGCTCCTGAGCAGTTTGGGGTCTGGAGCTGGCCCGTGGTGGGCCGTGCTGTGACTGCCAGGGCCAGGGGATGCTCCAGCAGTGCTCCTGAGCAGGCTCACCATGGCCCTGCAGCTGCCTTTCCTCTCCCCAGAGGAAAAGCAGGAACTGAAACTTGCTTGTCCAAAACATTCCTTGCTGTTCTCTGAGGAGTTAAAGCGGTGCTGTTAGGGGGTGATCAATTAATGAGATGGGTTTGATGAGCAAACCCATCTCATTAATTGATGAGCTGCAGCCCCAGCGAGGAGGGTCCTGGGTCTGGAAGGGTTTGTGCTGGCCCAGCCTCTGGAGGGTGTTGGTATCCAAATCTGCTCCTGGGATCCCCTTCCCAGGGCTCCTCCAGCCAGGCACACTGCCCCAAGGCAGGAAAAGGGGAATTTGCTGGGACCCCATTCTGGGAGGCCCTTGCCACCCTCCCACCCCTCTATTCTCTGCTTTTCATGTGGTAATTGATGGTTTATTTCAGCAGAAAAGCAAAACTCTGCCTGAGAAAAGCCTGCCCCACTTGGCCCTCACTGTGCCTTGGAGTGAAGCTGAAATCCTGTTTGATTTGGATTTATTTTCCTGAATTATGTGAAGATGTGGCAGGGCTGTTTGACAATCAGCTGCCCTCTGCAGACGATCCTGCTCTCCAGACACCGCTGGGCTCCTGAAAGGACGCTCCACATCTCTGCAGGGCAGGAGAGCCTCTGATGAAAGAGCTGCAAATTGGGCCAGTCCTGGAGGGAAGCAATTCCAGGGATAAACTGCACTTCAATAACCTGATTTTGCCAGCCTCTGCTGGCTGTGCAGCTCTCAGGTGCCCGAGCCAGCCCGGCCGTGTGTCACCTGCACGTGGAAGGGCTTTGAGCTGAAGCTGTGTGGGAAGGAAAGGGGCAAAATCCGTGGGGCTGGCAATGAAAAAGAGGCTTCACATGGATTTCTTGGGGCTTTGCTGAGGAGCTGGCTGGGGCTGGAATGGCCTTTAAGGTCCTTTCAAATCCAACCCTCTGCAGGAATCATGGAATAAAAATTACTGAGGGTTCTTCTTGCAGGGGGCCCTGCTGCTGGGAGCAGCCTGCAGCTGGCTCTGACAGCAAAACAAATCCCTGAATTGCTCCAGGCCAGGATTGCCCCTTCTGCCTGTCCTGAACCACCCTCCTCCTCCTCCTCCTCACACCTTGCTGCCAGGGTGGGCACTGGGCAGGGGCTGCAGGGGCTGCACACCTGACCCTGAACCCCCCAAAGCACCTGCAGGGGGCACGGGGCAGCCCCAAACCCCAAAGTCTGACCCCACAGCAAGGGGTTTGGGGTCACTCCTGAGAAACCCAGCTGCCCTGCTCCCTGCCAGGGGCCTCTCCCTTTGTTGTTGTGGGAGCCAGCAGGCCTTTATTAATTGAGCAATTTCTCCTGACCTTGATGGAGACCATCACTAACAGCCAAATAAATAGATTAGTATCCTAATATTTCAAGGCCAGACTTGGAAGTTAATTGCATTTATCTGACTGGGGCTGTTCTGCCGTGGCAGTGGCCAGAATGTTTTGCATGTTTTGGTTCCAATTTGCACAGAAGCATACATCACACCGGGGACAATGCTACACCTAATTCACAGCAGCAAATGGGACCAATTAAAAATAACTCAGTGAAAATTATACTGAATCTTCAATTACTTGGGGAGATGAGGAGCAGGACATTCTGTAATTGACTTGTTCATCTTCTAGTCCTCTAAACACAGCCTTAGCCAGGGTAACTCCCAGGCTGGTGGCCATTTCACCACGGGTTCCACTCTCTGACCGCTGTAAATCACACACTGTGGTTTCAGTTTTCAGGCTGGATGAAGGTTATTATCTGTATCTGTGGGAGAGTGGGAAGATGGGGCATTTTTTCCATCAGAAATGCAGTTTTCTTCCAGCTCTGCTGTTCCTGGTGTGCTGTGACACCTCCTGCTGACACCTCACACACGGCTCTGGATGGGTTATTATGGTGGAGAAAAAAGCAGGTAATGGGAGTGAAGCACGGGGCTTTCACTGCAGGGCTGGGAGCTGGGCACAGCACACCTGTTCTGCATGATTTGTAGGTAATCCTGTCTTTCTAGAAGGAACAAAAATAAAATGCCATGAAATGATTGAAATTCCTGCCTTTGCAGATGCCTGCTTGGAAAATAAATAGAATAAAATCATGAAGGTTGGAAAAGATTCTCAAGATCATCGAGTCCAGCCACAAACCTGGCACTGCCACCAAGCCACGTCCCTAAGCAGCCACCTTTTAAATACCCTTGGAAATCAGATGCTGCTGGACTCACTGTGCTAAATTAATTTCTAGCCATGAATGAGCATCTCTGGTGCCACTAATTACCCGGGTTTCAGCTCTAATGAAGGCCCTGGTCCATGTGCTCCTCACTCACAGCTGAACTTGTTCTGGTGGGAAGCAATCAGCTGCTGCTGGTAAAGCCGAGGTGTGCCTCAGAGAGGGGGGTGTGCCGGGGCTCTGGAGGGTGTCACGGAGGTCTGTTGGTGCTGTCCCAGCTCCAGACGGGTCAGTGGTGCCCAGCCTGGCTCTCGGGGCACTCAGGGTGTCTGCTCTGCCCCGGCTGTTTGTGTTTTATCAGCCACAGCTGAGCAGGAGCCTGGCTTTTCCCAGGCCTGCTGAAACGCTTTGCTCTCGTGGGAAGGTGGTGTCGAACCTGTCTCAGTTGAGGGGGGAAGTTTTTCTCTTGTTGTGCACATGAAGAACAAGCTCTGGGAAGCTTCTGCCCAGGTTTGGCTCTGCCATCCCTGGCATGGTGTGTGCCCAGCTGGCTGCCATTCTGCTGTTTATTCCATGACTTTTGTTTTACCCATCCTGCCCTGGGAGAGATGCGAGGAAGTTTAATGGATGGGAGGTCTTTGAAGGCCCTGAACACGTGTGATGGTGTGTGGCTGCTGGCTGGGCTGAGTGTATTTACATCTTCTTTTTCTGTCCCCAAACTGATGCTCCTTTGTTCACTTCTGAGGCACTATTTTGAATTTTGCATAAAAATGAAAAGATGGCTTTCATACTAACGTGCAGTGAGGTCATGTAATTAGGAGTGAGCCTTCACTGTGATCCGTGCCTGCTGTCAGTGCTAGCACCACGGAGGGCTCTCTCCTCTCAGAGCAGCCTGGACGTTCTTCAGGCCACTGTATACATTTGCTTCCTTTGATCAATAATTTAGGGTAATCATTTTGTTCTGTAAAATTTCCCAAGTCCATATATATTGCATGAAATGCAGAACAGCCAATCCCAGAATGGATTTTTAAAAGCTTTTCATGAAAGGTTTAGGGTTCTTTTTTAACTCTGAGGCGGGGAAAGAAGTGGGTCTGGAGACGTGAATAAATCTGTTTGTTTGGGGACTTTGATTCCTGAAGATTTATTTTCTTACTAGTGCTGGATAGCACTCGGCTGTCTGCAGCTCCTCAGCGCTCACGGAGCAGCGATTTCTGTTTTATTTCAGCCTCCAGCCCTCCGTGCTCGGTGAGGAGGAGGAGCGGGGCTGGCACATCACCTCCCTGGCAGGCAGGAGCGGAGCTGCACCCTGCCCTCCCTGTGCCCCTGCTCCGGGGCTGCCAGCAGGAGCTCTCCACCTCCTGAGGTGGCAGGGGCAGGGCAGGGTGGCCGGGCTCTTCGGTGCCTGAGGAGCTGTGTGTCCGCAAAGGAGCGGAGATGGCGAGAGCCTGCTCGGGTGTGCCGCAGGGGAGACCTGCTGGGGACACAGCTGGGTGGAGGAGGAGAAATAATCACTTCCAGGTGGGAAGCTCTGTGCTGAACGTCAGGTGGGGGTGAAAAAGAGAAGGAAAAGCACAACTTTACAGGCTTTTTATTTTTTGGAGTTGGGGGAGGCTGATTTATTGGCAATGTTGGCTAAGGCCAGAGAAAACAGATGAGGAGCTGGATCTGTGCTCTGAGAAACCTCTGCAGTACAGGCAGTCTGAGACTCTGCTTTATTTATGTATTTGTTTATTTTAAAAAGGGAGAAAAAATACCATTAAGCACCAGTGGGGAGAACATTCACATGTTGCATCTATTTGTCTATCTCCACAAATAATGAGGCGTAGGATTAGAATAGGTGGGGAGTGAAACCTGACTGGAGTCTAATGTGTGGGGACTTCAGGTTTCACTTCCAAGGAGAAGCATTTAAAATGGCTCAGGCACTGTGAGCTGATGTGTTATTCCCTCAGGAAATGGGATGCAAAATCATATTTATTGCTGCTGGTAGGGGATCTGAGGGTTTCTCAGTGCAAACATCTCCATCTCCAGAGGAAAGAGGTACCAGGGCATGTTCTAAATTCCATGTGCCTGTGCAATGGGAGAGGGAGCCCCAAAACCTCTGGCTGGGGGGCCATTTGGAGAGGCAGCACCAAGGGCATTCATGAAATCCCCCTGGGCTCTCAGAGGCTGCAGCTGGCCCCCAGGGATGGTGTGGTTTGTGTCCCACTGCTGCATTCCATGGAGCTGCCTTATCCTGGGATGTTCTGTGCTCCTGAAATGAAACAGACCAACCTCTGGGAGGAGCTGATGGAAGGAGCCAAGAGGAGCGGGGAGAAGGGGCAGAGGGAAGCCAAGCCAGGGCAGGCAGATGGTGGCACTTGGGATGAACTGGCCACAAGGAAATCTGTGACTGTGACATTTCACATTGTCCCACAGCACAGAGAACATCAGGCACTGAGGACACGTGTTAAAATTCCTCCTGTGTTCAGAGTGAAGGGAAGGGCTGGCCGTGGAGCAAGGCTGGTGAGGGGGGCAGCAGAGCCTGGCCATGATCCGTATTCAGCACCACCCAGTTGATGGGATCTGGGGGCTGACAGCACTCCTGGCACACACACAGCCCCGCTCCCTGAACTTTAAGTAGGTGTTTTCCCTCACCTGTTTTTGATTCCGGAACCTAGGAGGAAAAATAATTGGATATAGGGGGAAAATAAGAGCCTTCAAATGTGATGTTACCATAATGTGCTCTGGCAGCTCGGGCAACGTGTTCACTTTTTCAATTCTGGGGTGCATGAATAACACATGAGCCAGAGCCCGGCTGGAATGAACTGGAAAGAGAGCTGGGCTCTGGGCAGAGAGCACATAAAAGGTGTGAGCCATAAAGGCCATCCAAGCTTTATCTTCCACACACCAGGCTATAACCTCCCGTCACCCCCGGAGCACCTGGCAGCTTCTGCTGCATGCACTGTTGTCTCTCTGATGTTTATGCCTTTCCAAGGTTTAGTTCAGTGCTAGAGTTGATAAAGATGTCTCATTTTATTGCCTGTTTGCAGGGCCCTGTGCACAAAGCAGCTTTGGCCTGGTCTTTAGGACTGCTCTGTGCTATTTCAGTGTTGCATGTGTGAGTGTGTTTGTAGGCAAATGAAGAGAACTGTTTGATCTCTATTGCACAGAGGGCTTTAGGGTTTTACATGAATTGAAGTCACATGAACATAATTAATTTTAGTTCTTTTGTCTGCCACTTTTCTGGTTGCTACACACAAGTACCAAGATGACAAAAAATGACTTGGCCAATAAGTTGCAATAAGTAAATGATGTTGTATTGATCTGGGCAGACTGAGCAACCAATCTGTTCATTACAGTTCTTCCAGGCTCCTTCCAAATCAGCCTTTCTGTTAAATATGAAATGTGTGTCTCCAGTGCTGGATCAGCCATTAAATTATGCTCATGGATGTTAATAAAAGAGCCGAAGGCTTGTCTTTCTGCAGGCAGAGGGGGAGCACCAGTTACATGGTAAATGGGATGAAGAATATAGTTTTATGGTGCACTTAAAATTTATTCCATTTTAAGATATGTAGCAGTGCAAGAAGTGAGAATTCTTAAATTCTGCCCTTTCCACACATAAATCAGCATATTTGGCTTATCTTTTTTTCCCCTTTACCCGAAGACTGACGCTGGCAGCTCTTGTTTCCTCTCCAGCAGGGGAATGGCTTCACTCCCAGCAGGGCTGTGAGGGGTCAGGGGTAACCTGAGGAGCTGCTCAGGCTGGGCTGGGGCTGGTGTCTGCTCCAGACAGAGCAGAACGAGGCATTCAGAGCGTCAGTGACTGCAAAGAGCAGCAGCAGCAGCCCCTGCAGCCTCCTGTGTCTGTGGCAGCGAGGGCACCAGGTGCCAGGGACAGCTCCTGCCCTGGGCTGGGCTCTGCTGGGCAGCCTGGGGCTGTCACCAGGCACAGGGCACAGCCAGCCCTTCCTGCCTGGCACAAAACACAGGGGGCATTGCCTTGTCTGTGCAAGGATGGCAGAATTTCCCTGAGGCTCTCAAGGAATTGCAGTGGGTGACAAGAGGCCCCATTTGAGGAACTTCTGGGTCCACCCTGAACATCCTCCTGCTCTGAAACCTTTGGTAAAGGAAACTGGCTGGGTGCTGGGCTCAGCATTCCCACAGGGCTTGGCTGGGGTTTGCTCCAAAATGAAACACCAGGAGCAGAAAGGCATGGATGGGCTGAGCTGGTGCTGAGGGAGCTCTGGAAAGGGAACCACAGACCCCCAGAGTGGTTGGAAGGGACCTTAAAGACCATGGAGTTCCAGCCCCCTGCCCTGGGCAGGGACAGCCCCTGGCAGGGGGGAGCCATTCCCCCTTTTCCTGGCATTCCACACCCTTGTCCAAAGTCCCTCTCCAGCCCTCTCAGAGCCCCTTTAGGTGCTGGAACTTGTACAAAATGAAAGTGTTGTACAAACAGCCCATTAAAAATGGTGCATCTGTAACATTTCCCAAGCTACTTTATCCCCCTTGGTGCTCACTAACGAGGGTGGGAGCCCGGGGTGGAAGGGGGGCAGGTGCAGCACCCTGAGCTGCTGCTGCTGCTGCTCAGTGCCTGGCTCAGCACAGCTCGGTGAGGCTCCCTGGCTGAGGATGAGGCGGCTGGCAGGGACAGGAACCCCCTGGAATCAGGGAAGTGCCACTCGGGAGATCGATACCGAAGCAAGGAGCTTTGAGAGCTCCTACCAAAGCACTGAGATTTGTGCAGGGCCACCAAAGAGGGCTGCAAATGGAGCCTGACTGTCCTGGCAGGGCTGTCAGAGGGCTGAGAGAGCTTTCACCCCGGAGAGGTGGGACGGGGACAGTGGCAGAGGTGATGGTGACAGGGGGATGCTCTGGCTGCTGCCAGGGCTGGCAGTGTCCCCATTCCATGGCACTGGGCAGTGCTGGCAGGGCTGGCAGTGTCCCCATTCCATGGCACTGGTCAGTGCTGCCAGGGCTGGTAGTGTCCCCACTCCATGGCACTGGGCAGTGCTGCCAGGGCTGGCAGTGTCCCTGCTCCATGGCACTGGGCAGCTGCTGGCAGGGCTGGCAGTGTTCCTGCTCCATGGCACCAGGGAGCCTCCAGCTGCTGTTTGCTCCCCACAGAGCCCAAAGCCACCGTGGTTCCAGCTTTGTTTTGTGTGTGGCTTCACCCAAAGTGAAGCTGAGCCAGCCCTGGGAATCCACCCCAGAGTGTGATCCCAGAGAGGTGGGTGACCCTGGGTTCAGTCAGTCAGGAGCTGCTGAGGCAGGTGGGAGTTCAGAGTGGGGACAGACACCCTGACCGTGGCCAGTGACAAGGATCAAGCCCCCCCATTTGCTTTAGGTCTCCATTTGTGAGCCTGCCCCCTTCCTGCAGTTCATTAAACCTTTGTGTTGAGCTGAGGCTCGGAGCTCCTGCCAGGAATCTGCTATTTCTCATTTTGGATCCAGTAAATACCAAGTCAGGCACCATCAGGGAAGGGGAGAGCACTGGTGTTTACAGCATTACACGATAGCTCTGTCTCGCTGGAAATTGCACTTCCATTTCCACTAATACTGAGGGAACACTCTGGTTTATTTTAACCCCTTCCTGCCAAAGCCCCAGCGTGCCTGTGCAGCTCAGGCACAGCCCTGTGCCAGCCTGGAGCAGGACAGCCCGAGCTGAGGGACCAACAGGACCTGAGAAATGACAGAAATTACAGCGAGCTTTGGCTCCAGCCCCGTGGCACTGTCCTGGTGTGCCCCAGCAGGGGAAGCCTCCCCCTGGCTGTGCTGCTGCTCCAGGCTCCCCCAGCCAGGGTGGGACCCAGGGATGAGCAGCCCCACTCTGGGAAGGGCAGGCAGCACTCCTGCTCTCTGCAGAGCCCAGCTGAAGTGCAGGAAGCAGGCAGTTATTAAATAATGTTCTGTGGCTGATTCTAATGACAGAAACTGCACTTGCAATCTCCAGGTGGATCTGATCATCCATAATCTGCACTTATTAAGTTGCTGGGAGAGATGAGAGTAAGAGTGCATTGAGTCCTTGCCATTTATAAGGCCAATTACCAAAGCATTTCTGTCCAGGCACAGAGCTTGTCGAGCCTAAGTGAGAATAACCACTGCAGGAAGGAGCAGGAGGTGCCCAGGGACAGAGGCACCAGGCAGGGCACAGCTGAGCTGCAGAGGGTGGCTGGGAACCCCGAGGTGCCTGGACAAGGATGATTGGCACCAGGAGCATCCTGGTCCCCTTGGCAGGGTGGGGACCTGGGCTTGTCCCTCCTTTCTGTGCACTCAGCACCTCCCAGGGTCTGCAGTGGATGATGTTCAAAGCTTACCTCCAGCTTTCTGGAGGTATTTGAGCATCCCTTCCCTTCAGGAAGGAAATGTCCATGTCCAGGGAACCCAAGACATCCCTGGATTGTCCAGCTGAACATGGCTGCTGGCAGTCTCTGCCTCTCACTTTTTCTTCTTTTTTTTTTCCCCCAACCTCAGTTTTCCCTTTATTTAAATTTCAAATGAATATGTTCTGTTTTCACAGTGATACCTTGACATTGTTTGGGTTGTGCAGACATTTTAGTTAATCTTGATGTTGTGGAATGGTTTGGGTTGGAATTAGAGCCCACCCAGTGCCACCCATGGCAGGGACACCTCCCACTGCCCCAGGCTGCTCCAGCCCCAGTGTCCAACCTGGCCTTGGGCACTGCCAGGGATCCAGGGGCAGCCCCAGCTGCTCTGGGCACCTGTGCCAGGGCTGCCCACCCCAGCTGTGCTGTGCCCATCCAGAGGATGGTGTAAGCCACTCAAACTGGGCTGTGTGGCTGCAGAGGCAGAGCCTGGCACGGGGCCGTGTGTCCCCTCCCTGCATTTCACTGTGGACCTGCAGCAGGGTGAGCTTGGCTGGGGAAACCCACCATGGAAAATGGGGCCTTTATTCAGGAAAATGCGTTGTGTAATTAGACATGGTGGTCCTGCTCTGCCTTCTGGGCAGGGCCTGCAAGAGGTGAGGCCATGGAACGACAAATATTTATTTATACCTGCTCAGATTTGTAAGACCACAACCAGATGCACTAGAAATAATTCCAAATGTTCTTCCCTCTTCTTTTTTCAAAAAAAGTTCCTCTGGAAGAAGCCTGAGTTGAAAGTAATTTGTACCCCACAGAGGTAATTTTCTACCCCACATTTATAGAAGAAATGCTCGGAGTAGAGCTGGTAAATGGAGTAGAACAGAGAGCCCTGACAGGATTATTTGCATCCTCGTAAGAAGCCGAGCAGAGCAAAGTCATCTGCAGGAAAATGTCACGGGTGGGAGAGGTGGCAGCACAGGAAATATCCAGAATTTCTCTGTGCCTCTGCCCAGGCCCCTGCTGGGAGGGAACCCAGCCCTGAGGACAGGCTGCTCTGGCAGCAGCTGAGCCCTCCCAGCTAAAAAAAAGGAATTATTAATGGTGTGGAAAGCGTTTAAGCACTTCAGGTAATTAGGAAATATCTCGGTGCTTTCAAATAAGGTAAATTAAATATGTGTTAAATAAGTACCAAAGAAAAGGGAGTGCCAGCATGGAACGGGTGATGAATAAAACATTTCTGCAGCATCACCTGCTAACCCAGGGAGCCTCCCCAGGTGGGGGGGGTGGCTGGCCCGGGCTGGCCCTGGGGTCTGTGAGGGGTGCAGGGGTGCCCTTCCCCAGGAAAATGCTGCTGCTGGGAGCTGGGGGGGCCTTCCCATCCCCTCCTGACCCCAGAGAGCTCCCAGGGGCACCTCCTGGGCTGCAGGTGGGGCCAGGGGGTGACAAACACCTGGGGACCCTCAGCTGCAGCCCCTGGCTTAAACCTGCTCTCCAAAGGGCTTCCGGCTGTTTCAGTGCTCTTACAAATATTCCAGTGTGTCCCGTGGAAGTGTGTGTGGCTGTTGGTCCATCGAGCATCTCTGAAATGAAAGTGAGGAAACAAATGACCTGTGCTGAGTACAGGAGCGTTCCCAGAGCTGTGCAGAGCGCGTGCAGCTGCTGTGGGCTCTGGTGCTGACACCGGCTGCAGGAGGAGCGCAGGGCAGGCCCCGAGTCCCCACGGCCTTGGGCTGCTTCAAAAGCAGCGCCAAAATAACAGAAATAACAGAAAAGCCCTTCCCGGGGCTGTAAAGGCTTTCTCAGACTCACGGCCGAATTTACTGCCCCGGCAACTCTGCTGAGCCTAGGGCTGCTCGGAGTGCCTGGAGGGGAGGGAGGGATGAGGGATGAGGGAAGGAGGGATGGAGGAGGGATGTCCCAGGGAAGGAGGGGTGCCCCAGGGAAGGAGGGATGTCCCAGGGAAGGAGGGATGCCCCAGGGAAGGAGGGATGGAGGAGGGATGCCCCAGGGAAGGAGGGATGTCCCAGGAAAGGAGGGATGAAGGAGGGATGTCCGATGGAAGGAGGGATGGAGGAGGGATGCCCCAGGGAAGGAGGGATGCCCTGCTGGCCCACGGCCCCTCCCAGCCCCAAGTGGTGGCACACATTCCAGGTTTCCCCAGGCTTTTGGCGTTCCCTGGGCAGGGTGCTGCTGCCAGCTGTGGTGCATGGGGAAGTTTGGGCTCTGTCCCTGCCCAGGCACCAGGGCAGCTCCTTGGCAGCCCCAGCTCTGCTGGCCCTGCTGCCCTTGGCCCTGCCCTGGCTCAGATCCCCCAGCCCTCCCCTAATCCAGTGGCTGTGGTGCTGAACGTCACCTTTGCAATCCCCCCGTGCCCTCCCAGGCTGAGCTACCCGGAGATGAGTGAATGTACCAGAGCAGGGCACTGTCCCTGCCACGGAATGCCTTTGTCACCGGGCCAGCTGCTCCCTGCCCCTTCTTGCTGGGTTTTATTTCTTTTTGGGAAATACCTCTGTCAGCCTGGGCAGCTGCTCCCTGTCCCTCTTTGCTGGGTTTTATTTCCTTTTGGGATGGGTGCTCTGAGGAAATGTTACCCAGGGAATATTTCTTAACTAGTACTTTGATTTCTCTTAAAATTGTGAAGCAATTACAGAAATTAAGACAAAAGCCTGATTAATTAGAGGATAAATGGCAACAGATCCCAGTGCAGAGCCAGCAGCATTCCTTAAGGTAACTTAAAAGTGTTTTTAAGCCTTTTCCTAACTCGCTGCAGTGTGGATGTCCTCTGTTGCTCATTTAAAGCCATCTTCCCACACCCAAATTTTCAGATTTATATGTAAATGCACTGTCGATCAATTAAAAGATAAACCCAACTTTTATGTGGGAATCTAGAAGGAATAAATTCAATAAAATGCAATTTTCATGTCCTGATCTTTGTATGCAGTGATCAGAGAGCAATTAATCAGATTATTTTTATTGCCCAATAGTAATTTTCCACTTTGTAGTAATTTTCTTGGTCTGTAATTTATAGTTATAAAACATTTTTATATAAAAAAAAGATAAGTTTCATGTAGAGGGTCTGTTTTGATCAAAGGCAGACTAATGAATGGTGCTGGAAATGCAGTGCAGGGTGACCCTGATGGGGAAATGAGTGTCAGCAGCACGAGGGGCCCTGGAGCAGCAGGGCTTCAGGTCAGCTCTGCAGCCCAGTGCCTCTGGGGTGACGGGGATTTCAGAGAGCAGAGGCAAGCCCTGCAGGGCTGAGGGCACCTGGAGGCACCTGGAGGCACCTGGTGGCACCTGGAGGCACCTGGTGGCACCTGGAGGTACCTGCTGGTAGCTGGAGGTATCTGGAGATTCCTGGAGCCAGCTGGTGATACCCTGTGGTACGAGGTGGTACCTGGTGATACTTGGTGGTAGCTGGAGGTACCTGATGCTGCAGGTGGTGCCTGGTGGTACCCAGTGGTACCTGGAGGTGCCTGGTGGTACCTGGAGGTGCCTGGTGGTACCCAGTGGTACCTGGAGGTACCTGGAGGTGCCCGGCAGTACCTGGTGGTACCTGGTGGTACCCAAGGTGCCTGGAGGTACCCAGTGGTAGCTGGAGGTGTCTGGTGGTACCTGGAGGTGCCTGGTGGTACCCAGTGGTGCCTGGAGGTGCCTGGTGGTACCCAGTGGTACCTGGTGGTACCCAGTGGTACCTGGAGGTGCCTGGTGGTACCTGGAGGTGCCTGGTGGTACCCAGTGGTGCCTGGTGGTACCTGGAGGTGCCTGGTGGTACCCAGTGGTGCCTGGTGGTACCTGGAGGTGCCTGGTGGTACCCAGTGGTACCTGGTGGTACCCAGTGGTACCTGGAGGTGCCTGGTTATACCCAGTGGTACCTGGAGGTGCCCGGCAGTACCTGGTGGTACCTGATGCTCCAGGTGGTGCCTGGAGGTACCCAGTGGTAGCTGGAGGTGTCTGGTGGTACCTGGAGGTGCCTGGTGGTACCCAGTGGTGCCTGGAGGTGCCTGGTGGTACCCAGTGGTACCTGGTGGTACCCAGTGGTACCTGGAGGTGCCTGGTGGTACCCAGTGGTACCTGGAGGTGCCCGGCAGTACCTGGTGGTAGCTGGTGCTGCAGGTGAGGCAGAGCTCAGTGCAGCTTGGGCTCCCCTGGGCAGCCTGGAAGGTCTGTCCCCTGGCCAGGAGCTGGATGTGGAGCTCACTGGCATTCCCAGGAAGGGGGCAGGAAGGTTCCATTTCTGCTGAGCCCCTAGTGAAACCCCCCTTTCCCAAAGCAGCTGCTCACAGCTCCTGTCCCTCAGTGCCTTGGCACTGCTGGCAGGGCTGCAGAGGGGGCAGCTGCTGGGTGTTCACCAAACCCAGGCAGGGCATGGGAGAGGGACGGGTGTCCCCAGCCTGTGCACTCCAGGGTGGCCCCTCTGTGCCTGTGCCCCACCCCAGGGCTGTCCCCAGGGGGCTTTCACCTGAGTGAGCTCCCAGGCTGGGACAGCAGCTGGAACAGCAGCTCCTGTGCTGGCACTGCCTCCTGCCACCCTGCCCTGCCCTGCCCTGATGGCCATTGTCACCTCCCTGCAGTGTCCAGGTGTCCTCAGAGCTCTGGGCTGGTCACAAGGTGGGCATCGGGCACAGACTGGACCTTGGAGGCCTTTTCCAGCCTCAGTGGCTCTGGAGTTCTGGGATTCTTTGCTCTGCTGCTTGGTACTGGCTGGTTTCCCTCTCCTGTGTGTGCTGGGCTGTCACTGCTGCTTCCCCCAGGGTTGTGGCTGTCCCCACTCTGTCACAGGCATATTTTATGAAAAATCCTTTTGCCAGGATCTTTTCTCCTGAGAAGCTGGAAGCTTCAGCTTCTCCATGTTTTGCTGCTTTGGAATGTGATTTGGACAATTGTTTACCCAGCATGTGGGATTGTTTTTACTCCATGACCAATGACAGCCACCTGTGTCGAGGCTGTGAGCAGTCACAAGATTTTGTTATTCCTTTCTTTTCCTTTCCAGCCTTCTGATGGATCCTTTCTCTCTATTCTTTTTAGTATAGTTTTAGAATAGCATTTTAATATAATATAATACAATACCATAAAATGATAAATCAACCTTTTGAAACTTGGAGTCAAGATTCTCATCTCTTCCCTCGTCCTGGGACCCTCAAACTCAACCATAGCACCCAGTGCCAGCAGCTCCCCTCCTGCAGAGCCCTGCACTGGCCATGCTCTCACAAACCCCCTGAACCTGGCATCCTTCTGCCCCAGGGCCAGAAGGTGGCATTTGCAGGATTTTGTTTGGAATGTGGGGTTCCAAGCCAAGGCTCATCCCCGCTGAGCTGGCTGGATGGTTTTGGCAGGCTGTGCCATCCTGGGCAGGGCTGGGGCAGCCTGGGCCTGGCTGTGCTCCAGGAAATCCTCTGGCAGCAGAGATTGATCACAGCAGGACCAGCTCGTGGGGAGGAGGCAAGGCTTGCAGAGTCTGGTGAGCAAGGGATGGAGCCCAGATGTGGCTGAGGGGCATTTGCTTTGGAAGCGCTGCAGAAAACAGAACAGGAGGTTGATTTTCCAGTGGTGGAGGAAGAGTGGAAGAATAGAAAACTCTGCCTTGAAGAAATACATCAGAGAAACAGGAGGAACTGCCACGCAAGGTTTCCTTGTGGCTCCTCACAGTGATATTACTAAAAGTATGAAAAAATAATTAGTTATTGTGTGAAGAAGGGCAAAAATTAAAGTAATTTTTCCTGTGAGGTTATATGATGCGTTCTACACGCTCTCCAGATAAATAATTCACCCTCTGTGATTGATGCAGTTAATTTGTGTTACATTTTTGGGGCCTTTGGGCTGTGGTGTTTGCAGAGCCGAGGGCTGTGCTGTGTCTTTGGAGAAGACAAAGTCTGGCCATGCTCTGTGACTCAGATTGCCAGAGCCATTCCTCACTGTGCCTGTGGCTGCACAGCACGCTCAGGAGCTGTGCGGAGCGTGCTCCGCCGTGCCAGCGAGACGTTTCTGCTTTTTATCTTTATGAATGACCACATTATTTATTTGGAATGCGCCAAACACCAACAAGTGCTCATGCAAGCAGCGAGCAAAAGCTCCCAGCAAACAGTGTGACACTAATCTGTTGTTTGTGCTAAAATACAGGGAGGAAATTACTGCTCGCCTGTCATGAAGCTCATAAAGGGAAAAAGAAAAATGCCACCGCAAAAGAATGAGCTTCAAAAGAAAGTTCCATTATCAGTTTGTTTCATGCCTTGTAGCTCCAGCTGCAAACAATCCCTTCCACAAACACCCCCTCAGGATAAATGGCAGCACAATTCGGGTGCTATCGGGGAGATAAAGCCACAAGTCGCCTGTTTGGGGGAGGGAGGATCCGCTGCTTTATTTTGTAACATCTCATCACCATCTTGGGGGAGCAAATGAATATGTATCGTCTGTTATCTTGTCACTTTGGAGCCAAACAACTTAAAATACGTTTTCTGTGAAATAACCCCGGGGATTTCAAGACCAGAATAAATTATTAGAGCAATTTGAGCTTGGAGTCTCTGCACTTGCTCGAAACATGGCAAAAGCTCTTCCTGGTTTGTGAGAGTTGCTTTTGCTTAGGAACCAAAGGGGAAAAAAAAGAGGAAAAATAACCAGCCAAGCTTCCCTAGCCCAGACACCTCTGCCAAAGCAGGGAACCTGGAGGGGTGGGAGCTGGCCTCTTCCCCAGGGAACAGGGACAGGATGAGAGGAGAGGCCCCAGGCTGGGCTGGGGAAGGGCAGGTTGGACAATTTCTTCATGGCAAGGATGCTCAGGCCTGGGAAGGGCTGCCCGGGGAGCTTCGGGGGTGTCCAGGGAATTCCTGGATGTGGCACTCCGGGCTGGGGACAAGGGGGGATCAGGCATCAGGCGCAGGTTGGATGTGAAGGTCTGGAGGGCTTTTCCAGCTGAAAGGATTTTTGGATTTGCACGCACAGCTGATGATGTCCAGCAGAGCTGTGGGAGGGCTGGGCCTGCAGGCTGTGGTGGTGTGGGGACAGAGCTGGTGGGAAATGCCCTTTCAGGTCGTGACGGGTTCTCTGTTTGATAATTTGTGCTGGGATTTGTCAAAGCTTTCCCTGGATTCCGCTCTCCTCAGGCTCAGGAGGGCCGAGCCCTGTGCCAGGCAGCTCCTGGGCAAAGCTCTGCTCTTGGATGGGCTCTGTCAGGGCCCGGGAAAAAAGGAGGAATTAAATCCTTTAATGAACGTGTCACTTCTACCTAAACACGGACATCAGAGAGGACAAAACAAATGAAAAAAAGATGGGATTGTAGATGCTGCCATTTCCTGCCGTGGCAGCTGACTGTGTGGGCCAACCTCCGCCGAGGCCTGAGCCAGGAGCTGGGGCTGGCGGAGCCAAGCGCTGTGACAGTCCATGCAAATCTAAGCTCTAATCCTTTTATATTGATGGAAATTAAACTTTTATTCTTGCCATGGATATGGGAGCCTGAAATTCACTTTGGGAAAAAATTCAGGGTTTTATTTTTGGCTCCACTTTCACAATTACTCAGCCCAGGGCGTTTTTGTGCTGCAGCTCCATTATGTGAAAATCGTGAGTAACATTTTTCTCTCCAGGACTCTACATTTACTCTCCGAATGTTTCACCGAGAATATGACATGATTTAGACTGCGGTGCTTTTAAAAAAACTGCCCAATTTCTAGGACCAAATTGTACCTGTGAAAGTGGCTGCAGGGAGTCAGCACTGTCGTGGTGGGATGGAGCCAAGAGATGGCTGGAACTCGTTAGAGCTCTCTGCAAATTATCTCATTAAGTGCTTTCAGATTGGGAAGAGTCTCAGCGCTGCAGTGCTGAAGAATGGATCTCTTCAAAAAGGGGATTTTGAATGATTTGGGATCGGAACTCCCAGTGAAACCACCTGCAGCAAGCGTAGGGTGTGAGACACCCCAGGGCACCCAGCATGGAGCAGGTGGCTCCCAGGCTGTTGTGTACTTAGGTTTCAGGTTTTGGGGACAGATAACCCGAATCAGATCTCAAAGCCAGTGGTGTTGGTTCTGGAGGCTGGTTGGGATGGCTGCTGTGAATGCCTGGGGCTGGGGCAGGATTGAGGCTGAACAAGAAGTGAAATTCATTTATTGTGCAATTCCCCAGTTCTGCTGTGTCCGTGGGCTCGGCTCCCCCTGCTCCTGCTCCACATCCCTGTTTTCTGTGGGTGGGTCATGCCTTGGCAGCACCCCTGCTCCTCCCCACAGACATCTCTCCCCCCCAGGGAGGCAGGACTGTGCTGAAAAATTGAGTACATTGGAAATCTTTGTTCTGCGCCTCCAGACTGAAGTGGAAATTTGTCTTGAAGTGGCAGCTATCTGAAATCAATAAAATCATCAACATCACCTGCTTTTACAAAGATAATATTTCCTTAATACTGCCTGGATTCAAAGGAAGAAGAAAGGCTGTGCAGAAGGAAAAGTCATAAAAAGCATTGCAGTGAAGCAGCACTAAATTTGAGACAACTTTTCCAAGGTCACTAATTGAACTTCGTTACAAGATTTAAATGAGATATTGAAAATCAAACACGGCGGCCCAGTTTTAATTGCCTGTTCTGTGGTGGAGCAAATCTCAGAGGTGTAACCTCAGTTTTGTGTCTGTACAGGTCCAGCAGCCCTGGGCAGTGGGGGCCTGCAGTGGGCACAGCTCTGACAGGTTTATCCTGTGTGCCCTGCAGTGGGCACAGCTCCCAGAATTGTTTATCCTGTGTGCCTGCAGTGGGCACAGCTCCCACAGGGCTGAGGAGCCCCTGGCACAGGAGGGAATAAATGGGATTGCTGAGAGCTCTGGGGGTGGCAGGGGCACAGCTGGCAGCAGAGGCAAAGGGGAATAAAAATAAAGGGGAATAAAGCTGAGGGCTGGAGAGCTGGGCTGCTACACCTGGAGAGTGCCTGGGAGAGTGGCCAGGCTGATCCCTCATGTCCCACTGCTTGGCCCTTGCCTTTGTTCATTTGGGGGTTTTTTTGTTTGTTAGTGTATTGGATTTGTATTTTTGTGGTTATGGGTGTGGGGTTTTTTTGTTTCTTTTTGTTTGTTTGGTTGGAGGGTTTGGCGGTTTTTTTTGGGTTTTCTTTTTTTGGTTTTTTTTGGTTTGTTTGGTTTTGTTTTGTTTTTTCTGTTTGCAGGCTATTTTTTATTTGTTTGTTTAGCTGGGGTTTTTCGTTTTGGTTTTTTGATTTTTTTTGGTGGTTTGTTTTGTTTTTTTTTTTTTTGGAGAATGAATTTACATTGAAGATTAAAATGCCCAGGAAGCTTCCTGAGCCATCCAAGTTCCTAGTGGGATCTGCAGTGCTTTGTAGACATAAAGAGATTGAAAACATTTATCTTCCCCCAAGATTAATAATAAATCAAGCATCTTATGATTCTTCCTTTAGGTTTTAATTTTAAGCAAGCTGTTGAAATACAATCTCCAAGCAAAAAAAAAAAAAAAAAAAAAGGTTCAGAACAGGCTTTGTTTGGATTGCAAACAGAAGTTTTGTACTGTTTGGGACATAAAAAATACAAGTATATAAAAACTCAGCCTCCTGCAATAACATATGGCTGCGAGCTGGGCTGGGTGAACGAGCAGGATTTATGGCTGCAGTCACAGCATAAATCCGAGCACTTGTGGCAGATGAGAAACGTGCTGAAGCACACGAGGAGTGTCCCAGCCGGTGTCCAGGGACACTCTGGGAAGTGCAGAGGGACAGCCTGGCTGGTGCCTGCGGGCTGCAGGGTGTAAATAAACCAGTGTCCACGCTGGCACTTTATTGCCACAAGCTGGGGGACCCCAGGCTGGCCTTAAAAAGGGGAAGTGCGTGCCTTGGTGTGGTTCAGCTTCCCCTGAAATTCTGGTTCTGGATTCCCTGGAGGAGCCCAGGGCTCAGACCTCCTCTCTCAGCCCCAGGGATCCATTCCAGGGGCTTCTCCTGAGATTCCAGCCTGAGGGGAAGCATTCCCCTCCTCCTCCTCCTTCCAGGAGCAGCTCTGCTAGGCTTTGTTTGGATTGCAAACAGAAGTTTTGTACTGTTTGGGACATAAAAAATACAAGTATATAAAAACTCAGCCTCCTGCAATAACATATGGCTGCGAGCTGGGCTGGGTGAACGAGCAGGATTTATGGCTGCAGTCACAGCATAAATCCGAGCACTTGTGGCAGATGAGAAACGTGCTGAAGCACACGAGGAGTGTCCCAGCCGGTGTCCAGGGACACTCTGGGAAGTGCAGAGGGACAGCCTGGCTGGTGCCTGCGGGCTGCAGGGTGTAAATAAACCAGTGTCCACGCTGGCACTTTATTGCCACAAGCTGGGGGACCCCAGGCTGGCCTTAAAAAGGGGAAGTGCGTGCCTTGGTGTGGTTCAGCTTCCCCTGAAATTCTGGTTCTGGATTCCCTGGAGGAGCCCAGGGCTCAGACCTCCTCTCTCAGCCCCAGGGATCCATTCCAGGGGCTTCTCCTGAGATTCCAGCCTGAGGGGAAGCATTCCCCTCCTCCTCCTCCTCCTCCCAGGAGCAGCTCTGCTGCTGGATGGCATTTCTTTGCTGTAAAATGTGAGCAGGATCCCGAGACCAGACAATTTCCAAGGGAATGGAGAGCCCTACATGGATATCAGTGCATGTTCCAACCATTCTTTGCTGCTCCTCTGAACTGCTCCGTGTTTCTCAGCACTTTATTCAGAGGGAGAAAAGGAGCAGCAGCAATAATGGCACTAACAGGGAGGAAACTGAAAATTCAAAATTGCCTTTTGCCAAGTGGGTGAGTGAGCAGAACATCAGCTCACCCAAACCAGCCCTGGCACAGGGGCAGCTCTGGGTGTGAATGGAACAATATTTCACTTCCTGGGGACAAAAATCAGGCTATTGGTCAAGATGTTTCTATGGTAACTGATATAATTTCATTTTAGTGATGGATTACACAGGAAAACTCCAGGGAGGTTTGAGATGATGGAGTTCCATCTGACAGAGCCTGGCAGGCTCTTTCTCTGAAGTTAGGAGGCAGTTCTGGTTATTTTTTATATTTTATACAACCATTTATAACCATATATACTTTCTATTTTCTATATAACCGTTTTCCACCCAGGAGCTGTGTGGGACAGCACAGAGTCCTGGGGGAGCCCCTGGTGTGGCTGCTGGCCCTGCTCAGCCCAGGCATGGGGAGGGGCTGGCAGCACTGGAATTTCCCCAGAAGTTTTCTGTTTGCCCATTTCTGAACTTGGAGCCCAGCAGCACCGAGTCAGCAGGTGACAAAATTTGAGATCTTTGTTCTTAAAAGGTGTTTCTGCTGCAGGTATAAAACACAGGTGCAGCAGGCAGAAGAAAGCTAATTTTATTCCTCTTGAGGGGATCAATATTCCACAGTAGGGAAAGTTATGTATTCCCAGGTATCCTTTTATAAACAGCATTTCATTATGCCCATTATCATAACAGGCCTCTTTATCTCCTCTGTCAATATTTGGCTCTATCAGGCACTGTCTTATCTTGAAAGTGCAAAATCCATCACTGTGACAGAAGGGAAAAAACACATGAACACCCACCTGCTCATTTCTGTTTGAGGCTGGAGGCCCAGAAGTGCTTTGAGGAGCTGCTGCAGGTTGGCATTAATTGTGTGCTTGGGCTGTTAATTGTGTGCTTGTTCCCACCTCTCTTCCCCAGAAAAGGTTCAGCAGGAGGGTGTGGGCAGGAGCAGCACTCCCCACAGGTGACAAAGGGACTCGGGGACCTGCAGCTCCTGTGGCACCTCCTGGAGCATCCCCTGGGAGCTGGGAGAGGAGCCTGCTGCTCCCCAGGGACTGCCCTTGAAGCCCAAAGGTGGAATTCCACCTGCTGGCTCTCAGCAGGGTGGCAGTGCCCTCGTTAGGCTCTGGAATCCCTTCTGCTGCTCTCAGGGATAATACTGAATATTTGCAGTGGTTGAATATTTGGAATAATAAATGTCCAGCCAACAGCTGCCCTTGCCCTGAGGGGAGGAGCTGCCCTTGGCTCCGTGTTCTGCCTGGGTTTGGGGTCTCGTGGGGCTGTGCAGAACCCAAGAGGTGAAAAATGAGATGTACTGAGAGTCTCTTCATGATGGAACCAGCGATGGAGTTCCAATGGCACTTCTGCCTGGAAAGAGACCTGTGGAGCCCCTGGCAGAGCCCCAGGCTGCTGCTCACGCTGGGAGGATGAGGAGGGCTCTGAGCAGAGCTGACCCCTCCTCCCAAGCCTTCCTCAGTCTCCAAAGAGCAGTCAGAGCCTTGGGCAGGCACGCCACTGCTGCTGTGGAATCAGCATCTTCAGAAGACATCCCCTGTCTGCCTAGGGAGGGGGGAGAGCTTCATTGGGTGTTCAGCCGTTTCTGCTGGGGAAAACAGCCAGGGGGTTTCAGGCACACATCGTTTATCCTGGAAAAAACAGGTGGAGTGGTTCTGTTCCGTGGTGCCACAGTGCAGGGGCACACACAGCCCACGTGTCCTCCTTCCGTGGAGTTGTAAAGAAAAGGTGGAACGGGTTCAGAGAATCACAGAATGCACTGAGCTGCAAGGGACCCATCCTGAGGGCAGGGAAGGCAGACTCTGCAGACTTCAGGCAAGAAATGTCAATTCTTCTCCAGTTGGGCTGCTGGGATTTCCTGGCTGCCCTGGCCCCAGGTCACCCATGGCCCTGCCCTCCAATTCCTGCCTCCTTCACAGCAGTGGGGATGGAAAAGGGTCATGAAGGGGAATGAGAAAAGGGAAGGGGAAAATGGATTGAAATGGAGCAAATGACTTTTGAACAGTTCATACATGCTCGTGCATCACTCATCAAAAGCAGCATTTTAAAAAGGTTAACACCTTGGCACAGTTAATTGCTGTTCTTCCTCTTAAATTCCAGTGTAATTTCTGATTTCTTCCTCTGTTGTTGATCTTTCAGCTAAGTAGATTTTAAATAAAACAAATATTTATGCCAGTAAAGCACACAAGAGCTTCAATGTTTAAGTAAAGCAAAGCAATTGAAACTTCCTTGTGTAAATATTGAAGGAAAGCAAAGCAAACAAACCCAGAAATTCACATGGCTGAAGGAAACTGCCTTAAAACCCCGAGGTTACACACCTCTTCCCATATAACTTCTTTATTTTATGTAATTTTATTCTATCCTATTTTATATACATTTTCCTTTGCTGGGCAGAATGGAGAAGGCAAACTCCAAGTCTTTGAAGCATCATACTGGGGGTAAAATGCTCTGTCCTTCCAAGGGCCTGCCTTGTCCATGAGCCTTGGAGGGGCAGGACTCGAGGGGTTTCCTCCCCGAGCACCCCACTGCAGGCAGTGCTCCCTGCGAGGGGCTGCAGCTTCTCTGCCAGTGACCCAGCCCAGCTTCTCTGCCAATGCCCCAGCCCTGCTTCTCTGCAAATGACCCAGCCCTGCAGGGCGCCTGTGCTCAGCAGGGAGGGGTGCTGGAGACCCCGAGAGCCCAGGGCTGCTCCTGCTCTCCTGCTCCTGGGGATCTCAGGGGCTGCTCCTGGGGGCTATCGGGGTCTGCTCCTGCTCCTGGGGCATCTCAAGGGCTGCTCCTGAACCTGGGCATCTCAGGAGCTACTCCTGCTCTCCTGCTCCTGGGCATCTCAGAGGCTGCTCCTGCACCTGGGGCATCTCAGGAGCTGCTCCTGGGGCATCTCAGGGGCTGCTCCTGCACCTGGGGCATCTCAGGGGCTGCTTCTGGGGGATATCAGGGGCTGCTCCTGCTCCTGGAGGAGCTGCTCCTGCTCTCCTGCTCCTGGGCATCTCAGAGGCTGCTCCTGCACCTGGGGCATCTCAGGAGCTGCTCCTGGGGCATCTCAGGGGCTGCTCCTGAACCTGGGGATCTCAGGAGCTGCTCCTGCTCTCCTGCTCCTGGGCATCTCAGAGGCTGCTCCTGCACCTGGGGCATCTCAGGAGCTGCTCCTGGGGCATCTCAGGGGCTGCTCCTGAACCTGGGGATCTCAGGAGCTGCTCCTGCTCCTGGGGATCTCAGGGAACCCCACAAACCCGGCTGGGCATGGGGAGGGACCGTGGGAGCTGCAAGCAGAGGAGGAACCACGGGACCTTCTGCAGCCAGGAGACAAAAGGAGGGCTCAGCTCCAGGTGGAAGCTGGGGAGAGGCTGCAGGGAGGGCAGCAGGGGGCTGCAGCAGGGACGGTGTCCCCGGCTGTCACTGGAGGGGACAGACTGGGGCTCAGTGTCCCTCTTGTCCCCCTGCTGTGCCAGTCCCAGTGAAGCTGTGCAGGGCCTGCCCTGGTGTCTGCAGGCTGTGCCTCAGGTTGGCAAACACCTTTTGGGGCTGTGTGGGGGGAAACAGCAGCTCTGGGTCATCCCAGGAAGGGTGTGCTGCCCATTCCAGAGGAGGGGATGAGGGCAGTGATGGAGAATCCCAGGGGCCATTGTGGCTGCTCAGCCCGGTGCTGCTGGGAGCCCAAAGCAGAGCAGGGGCAGCAGCCAGGGCCACGAAGAGCCAGAAGCTCCTCTCCCGTGCCACGCTCTGCTGCCTGGCCTTTCAAGTCCCTGCTGAGTCCCTGCCCCTCCTTCCCAGCCCAGGAAAGGCCCTTGCCAGCACTGACCTGCTCCAAAGGCACACGTGAGAGAGCAGGTACAGGATCACACCAACCAAGTTAAGAGCGAGGTTCACTTACCTCATGATTCAATACAGTGGGAGACAGTCATTTTATAAATTAAAGAGCTCTAGATTGAGATAATTCATCAGAGATTAGCTGAGGCTCTTCCTTGAAGGGCTCATTGAAATGGATGTGATGCCCATTGTTGTGTGAGGTGCTGTTTCAAACTTTGAACAACAAGATAAAAGCTGTGACTGGGAGAAAGAACTGCTGTCATTGCTGGATTTAATAAATCTGCTGCAGGGACAATAAGCCTGAGATAAACCCAGACAAAGCCTCTTGCCTGGGAGTTCTTTTGGCAGGTGGGAAGGAAGGACGTTCTGTCATTGTGGTTTGGGACTGTGCACGTCTCCGGGCTGCTGGAACCTTTCTGGGGTCAGGGCTTTGGCATTTCCTGGGCTGGGGGAAAGGACCCTGGGTGTGCCCGGTGTCACCCTCTGGCACCAGTCACATGCTCAGCACCAAAAAACTGCAGGAAAAAGTAAAGCTGAGATCATTCCTAAGGAAAAAAAAAGAAAGAAAAAAAAAGGGAAAAAAAAAAAAAGGAAAGAAAAAAGACAGAGTATTCTTCTGGGGTGGTGTAACATAACAGAATTTGCTGAAAAGAAAATTTGTTGGAAATAAATATGTGGGTTGTTGGAGAAAGGCCTCCAGGATCATCAAGTCCAACTTTCAAGCACCATGTCCATCAGCCAAATTGCAAAATGCCACATCTCATTTGTGGAACTCTCCCAGGGATGGGGATCCCATCACTTCCCTGTTCCAGTGATTGGCCAATTTTCAGAGAATAAATTTTTATTAATACAAAATAATCGTTAAAACTAAATACTAATTTAATTTACAATTTAATAAAATTCAGTTGTTCAAATTAAATCATGGTTTAAATGACTGTTGATTAATACTAAATCATTGTGGCTGCATCAAGGACAGCAAGCAGCCAGCCCTGCTCCCCCCGGAGCTCCCAGGGGACAGAAATGACCCTGCAAGGGCAGCCCTGCTCCCCCTGCCCCATCACCTTGTCTCTTGTCCCCCCAGCACACGGAGTGAGGCTCTGCTGGTGCCAGTGGAGCAGGAACGGACGCTGGCAGCCCCAGGTGTGGGGGTGGGAGCTCAGTCCCTGTGCTGCCAGGTGGGGGCTGAGGGGGAGCAAGGAGCAGAAGCAAGGCCCAGCCCAGCCCTCCTGGGGCTCCAGGTGTGTAAGCTGCGTCCAGCCGCCCCCAGCACACTCCAGATGTGCCTTTTGAAGTGGTTTTGGGAGAGGCCTGGGACACTGAGGGCTGCTGATGGAATTGTGACTCCACGGGAGCCAGAGGCAAAGCTGGATGGAAGCAGCACCTCACCCCTCGGCTCTTATTAATCTATTAGAAATGATATTAATTATGCCACTAGCACAAAAAGCAATTATCAAAATATTTTGCTAAACATCTTAAAAAATGTTATTTACCAAAACCCACTCAACTGTATCAAAGCCCTGACAAAAAGCTCTCTCAGAAATTAATAAATATGTTTGATTAGCACTTTCATGGATGCACACATTCTGCATATGGGAGCATTATAGTGCATTTAATTATATATAAAGGCAATTAATGTCACAAATTAAGACTAAGCTCTGACTCGGGCTAAATAATTGTCATTATCTATCATACAACATGCCCAGAAAGCTTAACTCTGCAATGATTTTAATGAACAATAAACTTGGCATTTACATACCAAAACAATTTGGTGTAATTCAGTCTCAATAATAAACGGCGACAAAAAAAAATCACTCCCATTCTTGGGGAATTTTCTCCTTTCATGATCACAGGGGCTTTTTCAGAGCACGTTCATCACCATGGGAAGGGAACATTTCCTGTCTGCAGCTGGGTCCTACAGCACAGCCCGAGGGCAAGGGGGTGCTCCAGCCCACAGGAGTCATCCCTGGGGCTGATCTCCATGGAGGTGTCCCCAACACCCCAGGAGTCATCCCTGCCACCTGGGGCTGATCTCCTCCGTGGAGGTGTCCCCAACACCCCAGGAGTCATCCCTGCCACCAAACCAGTACAGAAACTGCAGGGACAAACCAGTTCAGAAACTGCAGGGACAAACCAGTATAGAAATTCTGCAGGGACAAACCAGTATAGAAATTCTGCAGGGACCAAACCAGTTCAGAAACTGCAGGGACAAACCAGTATCATGACACCAGCATGTACTCACTGGGGAATGAGATGAGATGTTATGGAAACAATGGTAACACTGCACTGATGCTAAGTGCAGCCAATTGTAAAATAAAAGACTCTAAATGGAGTTAAAGGCTCATGGTTCTGTGTTTGAAAAGGAGCTGTGTGGGTGTAATAGTGTGGTGCAGTTTGTGAAATAAAAATAAGTTGATCCACAGTGCAGAGTGCAACATCTTCACCTTGTGTCAGCTCTTAAACCAGAGCCTTGCTGGGCTCAGGGACTTGCTTCAGAGTCTAATGCATAGAAATAGGGGTGGAGGTGATAAAAAACCAAAAATCCTAATGCATTTGTATTATTAAATATTAAAAAAATAATACAACCAGCATGATTATGATTATCACTTCTGTTTGTGTGTGTTGCAGCAGGATGCGCTGCCTGGAATGGGGTAAAACAACTCCAATAAGGCCCCACCACCCCCTCTCAGCAGCACCATTCCCTCTTTCCACCTCAGTCCCTCCTTCACCAATATAAAGTGAAAACCAAACCAACAAACCATTTTTTTTCCCATTCAGAATAAAAACAAACAAAAAAAAAAGAATCTCGGAGCAAGAAACATTTGTTTGATGGCGATGTACGTATTTAGCCCAGCGCTGGCTCTGTCCCTGTGTTTATGGGAAAAGGACAATGCTGCAGCACCTCTGCCTTCATTATTAGCTGGCTGGTAATTAGTTTGTTGCTAGGAAAGCCTTTACCTGGGTGCAGTTCCATCTGGAGTCAGCTGCAGTTGGTGCCGAGGTGCAGAAGGTGCCCCCAAGCCATGGCTGTGCAGAGCAGGCGGGCTGTGACACCCAGCTCCCTGCCGCAGCTGTCACAGCTCCTCCTGACGCTGATTAACTTCATCAGGATAATTGATCAAGTTGTCTGCAGAAAATGGGAGGCTAAATACCTTCCCCAGGCTCCGTCAGAGCAGCCGAGCCGCGGTTGCCATGCCGAAGGTGCTGTGCTGCAAAGGGAATGAGTTTCCTCTCACCTCTTGCCTCAACTTTTCCCTTCTCCTGCCCCAGCTCTCCCAGCCTGTGCCTGGCAGATTGACTCTGATTAATTGCTCAGGTAATTACCTTCTGGTGTGCTGTTGAACGTGGTGTCCTTCAAAGGCATCAGGAGTCTGAGCAGCTGACAGCAGCTTGGAGGTATCAAACACTGGCAGCAGGTTGGCACGGTGGGACTCCAGCTTGCCTTTCGGGGTGGTTACAGACTTCAAAAGTGCCTTGCAAGCACTTCACCCCCTGCGATCAGCTGCCAGCTCCCCCAGGACTCTCTCCAGACCCGCTCCTCGTGCGCAAGCCCCTCTGTGACGGGTTTTTGGATGTCTGACAATGTCATGAAATAAATGTTAAGTCACGAGGGGGAAGGGGGAGGGAGCAACTGAAAAAATATATTTATTGGAGTAAATAAAAAAAAGTTAACCAAAATCCTTTATTGATACATTCTTGGATAATATCACAGGATCGAGAGAATGGAGAGGGAGGGAGGAGGTTGCGGCAAAGATTGGTTTCACTAAATTGGCACATAAGCAGCAAGATTAACGAAATTACTTATTACAAACAGTAGAAAACATACATGCTTCTGTAAGTCCTTATCACACTGGTCAATCATGGTGGGGCATCAACAAAGAAAAACCTCAAGACATGTAAAAGCCATAATCTTTCCTCCAAATATCCTAAGAATCATTGAAATTATTGCAAAATAGTCATATACCTTAAAGAAAAGAACAAAGTAGAACACAAATACAAATATCAAACATAAATTATTAACATGTACCATAAAATACATTACTGGCATGCATTCCAAAGATCAAGACCTCTACTAAAACTCAGCAAAAATCCTTCCTGCTTCCTCTGCAGCCCATCGGAGGTGTGAAGGGGGGGGACAAACTTCGCCAGCACAGTTTTTGGTCTTTAAATTCTTTTTTTTGTTTGTTTGTTTAGTTAAAAAAAATAAGGTATATGGATTGCAGTGATACAAGAATAATAATACAAGTCATGTACACAGGTCTCAGATCCTCAGTTGCCGGTTGGTTTGAGAGGTGCCGAGAGCACAGGGCCTCAATGAAACTGTGCATCCAAAAAACAAACAGTGACCTCGGAACAACATGGATGGCAATATGCAAAAAATCCTCACAAACTGTACAGAGAGTTCAAAAACTTGCAGTCTGGAAGTACATAGAAAGACAGAATTAGCCCCTTAGAGTCCAGAGCAGCCGAGCGCAGCCGGCCCAGGGAGCCAGGGCGGCCCCAAGGCCACGGTGGTCCCAAGGCTGGAGAGGCTCCAAGGCCACAGCAGCCCCAAGGCCATGGTGGCTCCAAGGCTGGAGAGGCCCCAAGGCCATGGTGGTCCCAAGGCTGGAGAGGCCCCAAGGCCGGAGAGGCTCCAAGGCCGGAGAGGCTCCAAGGCCACGGCAGCTCCAAGGCCACGGCAGCCCCAAGGCCATGGTGGTCCCAAGGCTGGAGAGGCTCCAAGGCCGTGGCAGCCCCAAGGCCATGGTGGTCCCAAGGCTGGAAAGGCCCCAAGGCCACGGTGGCTCCAAGGCCACAGCAGCTCCAAGGCCACATTAGCCCTGAGCCCCGAGGCCAGGCCAGCGCCGTGCGGAGCCGGCAGCGATGGAGGAGATCCCGGGAGCGGCCTGGAGCCGCGGCTCCTCTCGCCTCCCTGTGCCCGGTGCCCCGGACCCCGTGCAGGGAGCTCAGCGAGGCGGGTGGGCTCGTGGCCCCCGCCACGGCAGCTGCGCCTAGATCACCAGGTTGTTGTAGCTCACGTACTTCTTTTTTGCAGCAGGGCCTGCAAGAGAAGCAGACAGGGGTCAGAGCCTGTGGATGAGCCCTCGGTGGGGCTGGCAGTGGTCCAGGGGCACCGGGAATGGGGATGTGCCCGGGATGGGGACACACCAGGAATGGGGACACACCAGGAATGGGGACTTGCCTGGGATGGGGATGTGCCTGGGATGGGGACACACCAGGGATGGGGACACACCAGGAATGGGGACATGCCCATGATGGCGATGTGCCCGGGATGGGGACACACCAGGAATAGGGACATGCCAGGAATGGGGACACACCAGGAATGGGGATACACCAGGAATGGGGACGTGCCTGGGATGGGGACGTGTCTAGGATGGGGACACACCAGGAATGGGGACACACCAGGAATAGGGACATGCCAGGAATGGGGATGTGCCCAGGATGGGGACACACCAGGAAAAGGGACACACCAGGAAAGGGGACACACCAGGAATGCGGACATGCCCATGATGGCAATGTGCCCGGGATGGGGACGTGCCCGGGATGGGGACACACCAGGAATGGGGATGTGCCTGGGATGGGGACGTGTCTAGGATGGGGACACACCAGGAATGGGAATATGCCCAGAAATGGGGAGGTGCCAGGAATGGGGACACACCAGGAATGGGGACGTGCCCGGGATGGGGACACACCAGGAGTGGGGACAGCTGGTGGCTCCCGAGCCCCGCTCCCACCCGCAGGACTCCGGGCAGGCGGCTCCCAGGCCAGCCCGAGCTCCAGCTCCAGCTCTGGCTATAAACAGAATTAGCATGGAGTGATTTTGCCAGGCTCCCGCAGTCTGGGTGACTGTGCTGCTGAGGCACCACAACCAGATCCTATTAAGATTTCTTTTTAACAAAAACAGTGACATTTCCTCCAACTTCTTAAATCTCCTGGGCTAAACTTGGCTTTACTCATGGATAAAGTGATTCTTATTCAAGTTTTATGACTTCTGAGAATTTTTCAATATGGGGATGAAGGTACCAGCTTTCCTAATTATGACCTTCAAATCCAATCTGTTTGCAAACAGAAGGAAATCAAACCAGTCAGAACGTTATGAGCGCTGCTACACGCTCCCATCAGGAAAAACTGCGAATATTTGCAGCTGAACACAAAGCAAAATGTTCTGCAGTACTCTGGCAACACTGACAGATCCAGGACGCGGAATTGTGGAATATCCTGAGCTGGAAGGGACCCCCCAGGATCACCCAGCCCAGCCCCTGCCCTGCACACCCCCCAAATCCCACCCTGGGCAGCCCTGGAGTGCTGCCCAAAGGCTCCTGGAGCTCTGGGGCCGTGCCCATTCCCTGGGCAGTGCCAGCACCCTCTGGGGATGAACCTTTCCCTGAGATCCAACCTACACTCCACAGAGACCAAAAAAAGGAGCCTGGATTTCCCAGTTTGCTAAACCACAGTCTTTGGAAGAATTTGGCATAACTTAAGCAGTTTGCTGAATATTTCCATCCTGCTAAGCTGGGGCAGACTCCACTCACACTTTGGATGATGTTTTTAATGTGGTGTGTTTCATTCTAAAACTTTCTCAGGAATATTTAACAGACACTGTGGAAGGAGAGGTGTTGTGAGAACAACAATTGGATTTGTTCTGCAAATGTGCTCTTCAAACTTCATTGGGTTTGGGCCTCCTGGGGCCCCTCTCAGCCCCCCGGCAAAACCAGACCCCGACAGGACATGGCTCCCACAGGGCTCTGTGTGTCTCCCCAGCACCCCCTGCATCTCTGCCAGCCCCTGAGCACCCCCTGCATCTCTGCCAGCCCCTGAGCACCCCCTGCATCTCTGCCATCCCCAGCATCTCTGCCATCCCCTGAGCACTCCCTGCATCTCTGCCATCCCCTGAACACCCCCTGCATCTCTGCCATCCCCAGCATCTCTGCCAGCCCCTGAACACCCCCTGCATCTCTGCCAGCCCCCCAAGCTCCCCCGAGCCCTCAGAGAGCAGCAGAGCTCCCTCTGCTCCCCAGCCAGGCCGTGGTGTCCCCCTGGGGTGTCCCCCAGGCAGCAGTGTCCCCAGGCAGCCATCACTGCTGGCTTTTCAGAAGCACTGCTCTGCCGTGCCCAGCAATCCAGGCTGTTTGGAGTGCAGTGCACAGGGTGCAGCCCAGTATCAGTATTTCCCATGGTGTTCACTGACAAAAGACACAGACAGGATTTTAGTCCCAGGTGTTTCCAAGATGGACATGTGGGAACCTCACGTGGAGCTGCAGCCCTTTGCAAAACTCTCCTGAAACCCTCACTGAGCTCTTTCCTCGTGCCCCAGCCAGGAGTCAGTGCTGTCTGCTCAATCAAGGACTGATCCCACAAAGGGCTGATCATCTTCAGCTCCCATTAACTTCTCTAGCACACAAGGTGTCCAACATCTGCCAGGATAAAACTCATTATCCTTCAAGGCTACACCACAAATATCCAATAAACTGGGGAACGCTATTAAACGCTGAAGAAGGGTAAAATGAGCCTGGGAAAAAAAAAAATGTCTCATGGAACAGGTTGCAAAGTAATTCCATGTATTATTTTGTGATGTACTTCAGCTTTACCCATTACATGCTCCAATTTCAAGGAGCAGCAGCATTTCTATGACAGATTTAGATGCTCCCACTGTGAGTTCAGATCATGGCACCCCTCCAGTGCCTCCGGGTATTACTGGGGCTCCCAGCAAAAGCAGTCATTCTGCTGATGAGTTTTCTCAGCAGTTCAGCCCCAGTGTTCCTTTCTCACTTCCAACAGGACAAGAAACCACCAAAGGTGCCAAAGGGATGGAGCCAAGGAACGCTGTGGATCCCTGGATGGGCTCTGAGACAGTGACACAATCCTTGGCACGGCCCTGCCTCACCAGGATAATGGAGCTGACAAAAGCATCATCCATAATTCAGATAAAATGATCAATAAGAGCCGTGGGGTTATTTTCAGAGAGGAAAGACAATCTTCCTTGTTCAAAGGCTGCTAGGCCAGGGGGATCATGTCCCTGACGGCTCTGCTGCATTTCCCCACTGTGCTCCTGCACTAACCCCAGCAATCTGCAGCTCTGTGCAACTTCCAGACGCATTCCAGGCCTGGACAGCTCGGGGGAGACACGGTCTGCCTCGATAATGAACCTCTCCCGAGTCACAGCTCATCATTATCACTGGCAATTAGCACCAGGTACGGATTTGATTTTCCTCAAAGAAATTAATTTCCATGAAAATGGGGGAGGCTAATGAAGCATCAGCGCTGCCATGCTCTAATGCAGCAGACAGCATTCCCCCTCCTTACACGGCACCGATACACATCTCACACGCTCCGCTGCTGTTCTGCTAAAGGCTCCGGCAGCGAGCACAGATTGGCCTCTCGCAAACAGCGTACACATGTTAATTAACGCACACGCAATTATGTCAGCCTCGGCTGGCCACTGGGCTGGATGGGCTGGCAGCGAGCCGGGAGCCATCTGCGCTGCTGGGACATGCCCTGAATGCCCAGGGCATCGCGGGGCTCGCCCTTGGGTTCAGGTCCCCGGGGCGGTGCAGGAAGGAAATATCCCGGCTCCTGCCTGCCTGCTCATTTATTGATTTGCCTGCTGCAAATGAAGCTGCTCCCGAGGCATCTGCGCCGTGGAACTTCCTTGGGAATAAAGGAGAGCTTTCAAAAGAGCCTTTAGCACCTTAAGAAGCGGTTTCCTGTCAAGTTAGAGACCAGCGCCTTTTTCTGCTAATTTCCCGCTAATTAGTGGTGAAGAGTGACAATGCCAATAGAAGAAACGAGGAGGAGGGACAGCAGCGGGACACGGGCGGGCACGGCCAGGACCTGGGCACAGGTCCCTGTCCAGGCACAGGGGACCCCACAGAGCCACAGGGGCTGGAAAAGCCTCCGAGATCAGCGAGTCTGACCTTCAGTGACACCAGCACAGCCACCACGGCTGGCACACAGGGACAGCCACCACAGCTGGCACTGAGGGACACAGCCACCACAGCTGGCACTGAGGGACAGAGCCACCACGGCTGGCACTGAGGGACAGCCACCACAGCTGGCACACAGGGACAGCCACCACAGCTGACACCAGCACAGCCACCACAGCTGGCACTGAGGGACAGAGCCACCACAGCTGGCACTGAGGGACAGCCACCACAGCTGGCACACAGGGACAGCCACCACAGCTGACACCAGCACAGCCACCACAGCTGGCACTGAGGGACAGTCACCACAGCTGGCACACAGGGAGAGCCACCACCCCTGGCACTCAGGGCACCTGGGCTCGTTTTTGGAACCCCCCAGGGACGGGCACTCCACCTCCTGGGAGCCTGGCCACTCTTCCAGTGCAGTTTTCCTGATTCCCCAGCTGAATCTCCCCTGGCACAGCCTGAGGAGGGGCAGTGCCCAGGTGCCCCTTGCTGTGCCACGGCTGCCTGGCAGAGGTGCCCTTGCAGTCACCAGCCTAACGGGGACAGCCCTGCAGCTGCACTGACACCAAACAGCAACAATGCTCCTCAGAGCCCAGGAATTCATTCCTGTCCACACTGAGAGCCTGCACCCACGCCCTTGCAGAGTGAGGACCAGGATGGGGAGCAGCTGCTTCTCCGTGCCAGTAACACATCAAAAACAAATACACAGAAGCAAAAACTCCTCTTTGGACTTATGAGTTTCATCACTTGACTGGTTTTCATTACCTTAGGCACAGGTCACAAAGGAAGGAGCTCCCACAGCACCCCAGAGCAAGGCAGAGCTGTCAATACTGACTCACAGCGAGATGTAATCGCTTGCACTTCAATTTTATGCACATTTGTAACCTCTTCCATGCTTAAAGAGCAAAGATTTACAGTGCAAGAAATGAATTTTATTGCAGCCCCCAGGCATCTCAAGCTATCAAACACATGAAACATCATCTCAGCATTCCCAGCTCCGAGCAGGGACAGACATGGGGATGGCTCCGAGCCTGGAACTCCTGCTCTGATTCCCTCTGCAGTCACTGGGGCAGATAATTCTCAGCTCCTCTCTTTCATTTCCTTAATTCTGGCTTAGCAACCCATATAATTTGTGCCAGGCAGAGCAGAGGCTGATTATTAAATCCTACTTCTAGTCCATCTAAAAGCAAAATGGAGCTCCGTGGCTTTTCCTCGATCTCTGCCAGAAAGACAGAGCTATCCCCATGCTCTGCTGCCTTTCAATTGGGGAATTTAGATGAGAGAGAGATGAAAGCAACAGGCCTAAATGATTCTACATGCTTGCCCAAACCCCAACAAATGGGATGAAGCTTGGAGAAAATAATTTTAAATTTGGTATCGAAATGTAAATGGATTGTTCTTTCACATTTTGACATCTCTCTTGTTGTGCTGCCACAGTGTTCTGGCACCTTATCAGGTCTCTCAGTGCACAAAGCCATTTCACTGCCTGTGCTGCTGGGTCCCTCCAGCCTGGCCCTGTGGCTTTGGTACACAGGAGCAATGGAACGTCCTCTTTGAATAGCAGAACATAAGTAAATTAAATAACAAATATAACATTAGGAGAAGTGTGTTCCTCCCTAATTGCTTTGCAACCTTTTCCTATAAATTCTGTCCTCAGCTGTCAGGCTCCCCTGCCACTCCTGGTGCAGCAGCACAGCCAGGAACAGCAGTGGCATTCTGGGTGTGGGACATTCCTCAGCACATCCCAGACAGCACCAGGCAGGGCAGGTGCTAAAAACATTCCTGCTTTTCCTGACTGCAGATTTTCTGGGACACAACCGCTCAGGTGGCAGCTGGTGGTGAGTTGGACAGGGCTGGATGTGCCAGCCACAGCACAGGATCAGGTGCCACAGAGCTCAGGTGTCACAGAGCTCAGGTGTCACAATGCTCAGGTGCCACAGTGCTCAGGTGTCACAGTGCTCAGGTGCCACAATGCTCAGGTGCCACAGTGCTCAGGTGCCACAATGCTCAGGTGTCACAATGCTCAGGTGCCACAGTGCTCAGGTGCCACAGTGCTCAGGTGATACCATCAGAGAGTCAGTGAATTGCTGGAAAAGTCCTCCAAGACCACCAAGTGCAACCCTTCCCCCAGCAGTGCCAAGGCCACCAGTGCCCCATGTCCCCAAGTGCCACATCCACAGGGCTCTGAAATCCCCCCAGGGACGGGGACTCCAGCCCTGCCCTGGGCAGCTGTGCCAGGCCTGGACAGCCCTTTCAGGGCTTTTATTCCTTTTAGGGAAGAAATTTTCTCTAAGATCCAACCTAAACGTCCCCTTGTGCAACTCGAGGCCGTTTTGTCTTGTCCTGTGAGGAATCCTCTGTGCCCACCCCTCCATCCCTCCTGATGGACATGGCCCTTGGGTTCTCCAGCAGGATAACTGGGTGGATTGTCCTTAGGAAGCACTGAACACCCCAAAGCTGGCTGAGACTGTCAGGGCAGCAGCAGGAGCAGAGAGCAGAGCAGCCTGCTCTGCACACTCCTCCGCACAGCCTGGCTGTGCCTGCCTCACTCAGGGTGCTCAGGGTGCAATTAGCAATGACAGCGGAACTCCAGCCCATTAGAATAACGATGTTTGTGCATTGCATGCAACGCCGTGCTCAGAGCAGGGCTGGGCACACGCTGCAGGTGTATTTCCAGCCCAGGAGCCCTCTCCTGAGTCCCATCTCACATAGATTCCACTCCTCAATTCCTCATATTCTATCCAGGGCTGCCTTTTACCTTTAGGGCTCCCTTATCATCGTGCCTTTTAGGCACAGCTATTTCCCCTGCCTGTCACAGAGCCCAGAGATGAGTGACAGCACCCTGGAGGAGAGCCTGAGCTCAGGGGACTGCCAGAGCCCCCACGGAGCAGTGGGGATGAGGAGCAATTACAAACATTCAGTATCCGGGCTCCTTTAATTTATGCTTTGAAGCTCCCAGAAGGATTTAATGGAGGGAAGAGCTCGACCTCACCAGTTCCCGTGGGGTTTGAGGAAGGCTTTTCTTACAAAAGTCTGCTTGAGCCTCAAAAGCTCCCAGGCAGCAGCAGCTCCCAGGTGTGTGGTTTTAATTCCTCAGGTTTGGTTCCAGTGTGAGAGCTGGGAATGCATCTGAGAGGAAGAGTAATAAAAGCACTCCTTGGATAAGATAATGGCATAATAATAGCATCAATTCAGGTCAGAGTGGCAACGATCTGACCCTCTTAGAGCTTAAGACAGTGTGGGAGGCTTTGAGTGCATAGAGAAAATGTTGGCTTTGGTGTCCTGCAATGTGCTGGACTGAGCCCAGCCTGCTGGTGAGCTCCTCTGTCCACAGGGGTGAAGGAACCCTTAGCTCAGACACCACAGGGACAGCAGATCCACCAGACCCACGCCTGCACTGCAGCACAGAGCCAGACAGCTCTGACTTTATTTCCAGTGGAATGATTCCTGTTCATTCCAGGGAAGCAGGCTTCCCCTGGGAATCCCAGAAAGCATGGCAAGCTCCTCGTGCCCATCACCCCAGGGTGATGTAAAGTTGTTCTGTGCAGTCCCTGTGCACAGGGCACCTCTCTGGAAAGAGGCAAGAAGGAGGAATGGACTGTTGGAAAGCTGGGCATGTTTTCCTCTGTGTACAGACAAATAATGGACCTGGGCTCACACACAGAGCTCTGGCACAGGGGCACAGACAGAGCTGCTGTGCTGGAAAGCTTTTCCTCATGCCACAGGGTAACCATTACACTCCCTGACACTGCTCTGTGGACAGCAAACTTCAGCTGTCTGCAAAGACAAGCAAGAAAAAATCCTATGGAGCACAGCACAAGTTCCTATTTTCAGGAGAGTGCATTGACTCCAGCTCTCCAGCCTGGAGAGGAATTGCAACCCACTGAAATCCCCCTGAGCTCCTGCTCGAGACAGGGGCAAGGCAGCACCTGGGGATGTCAGCGCTGCCAGCCCTGAGAATTTACAGGAAAGTATAAACCACAAAGTTCATGACTTCTTCTGATGCCTCTGAAACAATTTCCCTCCTGGATACGGGGAGCACTTTGGGTTTGTCGTGGTTTTCCAGCCCTGGGCAGTAAGCTCAGACCTGGGGGCAGCTGCCCTTCCTGGGCAGAACACATCCCTCAGGAATGTCACCAAACTGCCACGGCCTCTGGCAGGAGACATCCCCTGGCAGGGGCTGGACCTGCTCCTCTGCAGGACAGAGGTGTACCTGCATTGATTGCCAGAGCTGTGACCAGGGATGGGGACACGCTGGGATGTCCCCAAACCCGGCTGTGCAGTGCTCCCGTTTGTCCCTGGCCAGAGGTGGCACTGCCACGTGGAAGCCACTCCGCAGGGCCAGTGCCAGCTCTGTCACACGAGCACACTGTCATCCCTGCCTGGGCTGGCTCAGTGGCAGCCTCCATGAGCTGCTCCTGCTGCCTGCAGGGACAATCTGCAGTGCCTGGGCCTGCTCCAGCCCCCTGGGCTCAGGGCTCAGCTCCTCCAGCCCCGAGGGGTTACCAGGGGGGCAGAGATGAACCTCCCCACCCGGGCCACCAACATAAATGGGACTTTGAGTCACAGAACAGAGCCAGGCTGTTCATGGCCTGAAAAACCTGCAGGCTTTTGCCAGAAACAGAACTATGGGATTGAGATTTTGAGTCAGGAAATAAAACTGATAGAGAAGGATTAGTTGTACCCTTCCAAATAAAAGCAAAGATCAACAAAGCACGGCACTGCTGAAGAACACCATCCCAGGCACCTTTGGCTGTATCCCTGTCTCCTGCCTGGCTGCATCTCTCCCCATCTCCTCCTTGTCTGCTTGGCAGATAAGAACTTCAGTGTCAGGGGAAGCTTGGGAGCGTCTGCCCCGTCAGGATGAGGGGATGCCAGCAGGAAGGCTGATCAGCACTTCCAGCAGTGAGGCACTGCCGAGGGGCACAGGCAGAGCTGTGCTTGTCTCCCAGGGGGTGTGGGGACAGAAATCCTGCTCCCCGTGGAGGAGCACGTGGGGATGGAGCCAGGGGACAAAGGAGTCACTGCACAACCCTCACACCAGTCCATCCCCAGAGCCTCACCTGCACCACGTGGAGCTGGAAAGGTGCACAGGATCTTAGGAAATGTCTTTTCAAGTGTTTATGATTATGGCAGGGAAGAAACAAACCAAACTCATATTCCTTAATTGGAGCCAGCGGTACAGAAAACCTGCTAATTCCAACTCCATTTCTACTGCTGCTGTGTGAATGCTGTGGACTGCAAAGATAACAAATGGAAGCAAATTATTTTCACCTGCTTAAAACAAAGTCATTAACAGCACTTTGGTTATCTTACCTGGAAAGCCAGGCTCTGCAGAGAGCTGTTAGAGCCAAGTGTGAAAACAGTTTGCATGAAACATAATTAAAATTATGACCTGAGTGATGGCTGAAACATCCCCAAGGAGGCCTGGAGTCAGAGCTGTTGGAAAACAATTCACCTCTGCCTCCTGACTGCGTTGCTGAGCTGGTTCCAGGCTGTCCCCGGTGCCTTGTCCCCAACCCCTGGGCACAGCCAGGGCTCCGTGGCTGCCCTGCCCTCCCAGCACGGCTGTGACCTGTTCCAGCACATCTCCCTTATTTCTCCTGCCATCCTGGGAGGAGGTGTGGGCTTCATCCCCCTCCCAGGGGACAATTCCTTCCCAGTATCCCAGCTCACCCTGCCCTCTTGCAGTGGGGATCCATTCCCCCCGTCCTGTCCCTCCAGCCCTGGGAATATTCTCTCTCCACCTCCCTTGCCAGCCCCTCCAGGCACCAGGAGGCCACAGCCAGCTCACCCTGAAGCTTCTCTTCAGCTCTCCCAGCCCTTCCATGCTTATGCAGAATCACACAAGCTGTGTTTTCTTACTCACCCCCAGGAACTCCTCTCCCTTCCTGCCAGCTGGCCTGCTCCAGCTCCTTGGCAAAGAGTTGCAAGGAACAAACATCTTAACAGGAAAATCAAGAACGTTCATGAGGTGCCGAGAGACTCAATTCACTGGAAAATGTATTCCTGGTGTAAAACTCTGTTACACAGTGTCTGACAAAATTCCACTCTGAGCTGTGCCGTTAAACTGCCCAATTTTGCTGCAATCAACATTTAATTTTTTAGCGGAAAGTCTTGATTTCAAATACCCTGGAAATGTTTAACAGCTGATATTAATAAGAGCCCAGATTTAATGCAGGGCTCTTTATCCCAGGGACATGATAAGCATCGTGACAAGTGGTGTAACTATGGCAACTTTATCTTTCCTGTTTCTTTTCCCCCGAGCAGCAAGAACAGACACCTCAGTGGGTGCAGTGCCAGACTGCTCCCAGCTGAGAGCCAGAGCTCTGGGTCACTGAGGGAACTCAGCCAAAGCTCTCACCCCGGGCCTGGGCTGCCTTCCTTCCCTCTTCCCTGTCCCCACGGCGTGCTTCGTGGGCGTTTTCATGTGTTTGACTAAGTCCCTTCCTTGCTTTTTCGTTTCCTCTCTGGCTGGAAAAGACCCCCTGCCTTTGCTCCCTGCTGTCAGAGCCCAAACAACCTCAGCCCAAAGTCAGAGACCTCTTTGGAAGGCCAAAGGATGCTCTCCTCTAGTGAAGGGGAGAAGGCAGCAAAGAGAAACGAATCCCTGTGAGCTTTGTTTGTGAGAACATCTGTGATGTTCTGCAGAGGGGCTGGGTGTGACAGCAGCGCCTGTGCGAGGAGCACCCAGAAACCCCAACTTCGGATGCCTTGGATTTGCTGCTGCTCCTGGCCCTGAAAAGCCAAAGCAAGGCAGGTCCCTGCACAAACAGATTCTGGCTGCACAGAGCACAGCTCCTCACTCCTGCAGAGCAGGGCTGGGCTGTGCCTCACTCTCTCTCTGCCTGCTCCCTCCCTTCCCAGAGCTGCTGGGGTTTTCCCTGCTTCCCACAAGGTGACAAACACATCCAGGCTTGGACAGCTTCACAAAGGCACACAGTGAGGTAGGAACTGAGATTTTTTGCTGTTCTTACACATCTGAGCAGTTTTCTCCATACTTGCCATCATGCCCACCAAAAACTGCCTGGATTTGTGTGTTTGAGAAATTAATTTTGCTGCAATATCGCTTGAGGTTTGTTCTCTTTTTTACCCCATCGTTATTAGAATTTCCTTTTTGAACTCACTTGCCAAATTTTCTATAGATCTATGAACAAAAATGGCCCTTCCAGCCACTGGTTCTGCTGCTGGGAGCTCTCTGCAGCTGTGAGCTGCTCCCCAAAGCCTGGGTCCCAACGATGTCAGGGGCTTCAGGGGGATGGAGGTGAGGCTGTGGAGTCTGACCTCTCCCAGCCCCTGTCCTGCAGCAGTTCCCCAGCAGGGAGGGGTGGCAGTGAGCCCTGCAGGAGTCAGGCAGCACGGGCTCAGCCCTGACATCTGCCCTGCCTGGGAGAAGGGGAGGCACTCTAAATAAATGGGAGACAGGAGAGCCAAAAGCTGTGGCTTTTCCCTGATATTACAGTTTATAGATTGGACAGAATCTCCCTCAGAGGATGTAAGGAGTGATAAATTAATCAAAGGGAGAACTCAGAGCTACTCAGAGTTTGTTAAGCAAAAAAGTGAGAGGGACTGGTGGGTGAGGTGTAGCTTTGTCTGCTCACTCCTCACCAGGATTTCCCAGGGAAAAAAGACCACATAAGAGGACAGAAAACGTGGAATGAACAATGAATACTTACACACAACTAATCCTTATTTGTGCTCCCAGACATCCACCTACTACACAGCTTTTAATATCCCAGGCACTTCTAGCCATGAGTGCGTTTTTATTCACACATCAGACTCGAAGGTGATGGTTTAAGTGCCCTCAGAATTTCAATTTTTAAAAAAGGAAACAGTCTGACACTTCCCTGCACATTACAATCTTGTATTGGGTAAAGTCATGAAACGTGTGAGACAGTCTGCAGATAATTAATATGGGAGCTGGCAATTATATGATGTACCATCAAAAGTAATTATTTTTAGATGTAAAAAAGAAAGTAACATGATCCCCAGATGTTCAGACAGGAGGGAATGTTCTCTCTGAGGGCTGGAGCCCCTCTGGAGCCAGGCTGGCAGAGCTGTGGGGGCTCACCTGGAGGGGAGCAGCTCCAGGGAGAGCTCAGAGCCCCTGGCAGGGCCTGGAGGGGCTCCAGGAGAGCTGCAGAGGGATGGGCAGGACACAGGGAATGGCTCCCAGTGCCAGAGGGCAGGGCTGGATGGGATCTTGGCAATGAGGAATTGTTCCCTGTGAGGGTGGGCAGCCCTGGCACAGGTGCCCAGAGCAGCTGGGGCTGCCCCTGGATCCCTGGCAGTGCCCAAGGCCAGGCTGCACCTCCCTGCAATACTTTTAAAATAAGCACATCACCATTGGAAGGAATTGGTGATGTTTAGTTTTCCAGTCAGCCATTCCAGAAGCAAAATAGATGCAGTGAAGGGTTGTCAAAGTCTTTCAGTTATCAATTTTGAGTGCAGATTCTCATTTCTTAGCAGCCTCCACTGAACAGAAAATCCCTCAAGTGAGGTCAAACACGGAGTATTTTCTCAGGCTGAAACTGGCCAGATTTAAAACAAAAATGACACTTCAATCCAGCAAATAATTATTCCATAGCACACACTGGAGGCTGATGAGCTACAGAGCATCTCACAGCTCGGACCCAGAGCCTCCAAAGAGCAGACTGTCCCCAGGGCCACCTGCCTGTCCCCAGGTGTTGGCAGCAGGCTGCTCCTGGCCTGGGGCAGCCTGGGCTGCCAGGGCTGTGAGCAGGAGGAGAGCAGGCACGGAGCACTGGGGGTACCTGAGCCATTCCCCTTCCAACAGCAGCCCAGGCCAGCCTGAGGCCACGCCAGGACTCCTCTCCCAACAGTTCCTGACACAGGAATCCAGAAACTGCTCTGCTCCTCTCCAGGGCAGCTGTGCCCACGGCAGGCAGGGACCCACAGTGCTGCTGCACAGGCTGTGCCAGCCCTGCCAGTGCCCAGGCTCCCAGCACCACTGGAATCAGCATTCCATGGTGCCAGTGTCCAGCCAGCCCCCCAAACCCTGGAGTCAGTCAGCACTCCATGGTGTCTGTGTCCATCACCCCTCAAAACCCTGGGATCAGCACTGCCTGGTGTCTGTGTCCCCAAACCCTGGGATCAATCAGCACTGCCCGGTGTCAGTGTCCCCAAGCCCTGGGATCAATCAGCACTGCCTGGTGTCTGTGTCCCCAAACCCTGGGATCAATCAGCACTGCCTGGTGTCCATGCCCAGCCCCTTCCCAAACCCTGGGATCAATCAGCACTGCCCGGTGCCCATGCCCAGCCCCTTCCCAAGCCCTGGATCAATCAGCACTGCCCGGTGCCCATGCCCAGCCCCTTCCCAAGCCCTGGCACAGCCACTGGCCATGCCCATCCCTGCAGGACCTGCTGGGGATGCCCTCCCTGCCCCAAGCAGTGCCCGAGGCCAGCCTGGGACACCCACAGGAATCCCAGGGAATGCAGGGGCCAGGGCCAGGACAGGGAGCTGCTCCTGGACCCTGGCAGCCCCGGCCCAGGGGGGCAGTGCCCAGTGCTGCAGCACTCCTGCAGCCCCTCTGCGACCCTGCAGCTCTGCAGAAGCCTCAGCTGCTTCCTTGCCTTGCTCACGGATGGACAATTCCTTCCCTCGCACCTACCACGTGTTTTTCAAGCCTTGTGTTTCCATCAGCCCCAAGAGCAGAGAAGCCCTATTTGTCACTCCCAGGAAACAATTTAGAGCCTTTCAAAGCCATCTCCCTGTGCATCACAAGCAGAAATTGATACAGTCACGTCAGGGCTCAGCTCTGTTCCTTCCTACTACAAACACCTTACCAGCAAAACAAGTGTCAATTTACAACCAGGCTGATGTTTTCCTGCTAGCCAGCTTTGTTTTTAATACACTGCATTGTTTCATGCTGCTTGTTGTTTTGTATTCCTGGGAGAACAAATCAAAGCAGCAACCAGGGCTGCAGGAGCTGGAGCAGCAATGCTGGGGCAGAGATGGAAAACAACCTGGAGCAGGGGAGCACTGGCAGGACCAGCACAAGCCCACAGCATCCCTGGTTTGGGATGAATAGCATCTTCAAAGCTTTTCTGGACCAAATTTTAAAATCTGCTTAAAGAATCTGAGTGGCCAGTTGCTTTTTATAGGACTTAGATGACAGAGTTATTTGTGTGCCTTTGCAGACAGCAATTCCTTACATTATTTACATTATTACATGGAAAAAAAATAGAATTTATGTGAGCTCCTAATTATTTTTAAAGTTTTCTTTAAAAAACCAATTTCTCCTGAGATTTAGGTGTCTGCCATCTCTCTCTTTCTCATCTCCTTCCTTGAGCAATTTCATCTTCACAGAGCTGCCCTTTCCCTCTCCTCTTTCATTTGCAGTAATGCTTTGAGTGGCCCCTTGTCCTCCTGGCTGCTTTGTCCCATTTCCCCCAGCCCAGCCCTGCCCTTGGATGCTCCGGGTCATCCCGGGGTTCAGGGAGAGCTTCAGCCTCCCATCCTGTGCCCGAGCTGGGAGTTGGCATAATGGCCCTGATTCAAATACAATAAAAACCAATTTGAGCTCTCAGGAGGACTGAATTGATGCTGGAGCTGGGGCAATTTACACCAGCCAGAGATATTGGTAATTTCTTTTCCTGTGACTCAGAGGCTCAATTCAAGCAACATTCCAACCTTTGCTGATAGAGGTTCTCACCTATTAGGGCCCAGCTAAACATTCTGAAGGCTGAATACAGTGATTTTCCAGCTCTCCGTGCTCAGCAGCACAGAACCAAGTCAGGTACAAGCTTTTGTACCTGGGCAAAGCCCTGAGCGCACAGGGAACTGTGAGAAATACTTATTAATGGCTGGCAATCATTCCTGTCCACTGTCAAAGGCTTCCTGACCCCTCTGTGTCCCTAGGAGAGCAGGAATTCCTGGCTGATGCAGTCACAGATACCAAAGGAGCTCACACATCATCAGATCACCGCGAGCAGCCCCAACACGCAGGAAAAGCCAGCCCTCAAAAATTGTTCACTCGTGGTTCCACCAAGTCAGTGCTCTCTGGGCTGCCCTGGGTTTTTATGAAAAGCAGCTTTCAAACCTTTTGGAGGCATGAACAGCTCTTAGTAGGGAGGGGTGATCACACCTGGGCTGAGGTTCTCTCTCTGCTGCTGGGCAGCCCTGGGGTGGGGCTGCTGGGGAGGACTCAGAGAACTCTGCCTTAGCTGTCAGATCTGGGGGCCAGAATTCACTTTTGATCATTTGTTTGTTCATTTTTAAACAAATATCTCCATCCTCAAAGGCTCTGTTGTGATCCAGCTCCAGTGGTGGGAAGGAGGAGACCTCTCAGAGTTGGTGCCACCCATGTCAGGGTCTCCCCTTTCCCAGGCAAACCCCCCATGACAGCTTTTGGTAACGGGTTTGTGAACAATTTTTAAGTTAGATATCTTTTTTAACACAGCTGCACTAACATTTCTCATATAATTATGTATATAATAAAAATAGTCATAATAATCATAATTTGAGAATAAAATAAGAAAAGCTCAGTTTTCCTTACCTTTTTGGAAAGCAGGCAAAAGCTATACAGTAGGTGGAAGAGTGTACCAAGTAACAGACTTTTGAACACTCTTTCTTACTGGTGGTATGGAGTCTACAGGGAAAGTAAATACATTGAATGTAGGACAGGTCTGGGCACCAGGATTGCTCCCAGCCTGCCCTGCCATCCCTGCCACTCCTCTGGCTCCCCCTGGGCTCGGGGGGCACCAGCACAGCACATGAGCCCTGGCAGCCCCCAGGCAGCCAGGCCAGGGGGCTCAGGTACCTCCAAGCACGGCAGCAGCTGCTCACAGCACAGCAGGGCTGCCTGAGCAGATTTTCCTTCCTCTCCCCTGATCCAGCTTGGGATGCTGTGGCTGCAGTTTCAGACCCCCTGTCCCTCCTCAGCCCCAGGGCCCTCACGGGTTCCTTGGCATCATCAACGGCCATTTGAGTGTTTTCCTCAGCAAGGGGGAAGGATTTCATGTAAATCTCAACAGAAGTTAGGCATGGGTTCTCTCCCAGTCTGACACTGCTCCTGCAGCAGACAGCCCAGCAGGGCTCTCCACCTGCTCCACCTCAGGCTCCACCAGAAACATCTTCCCAAAGTGTGAAATTGCAGCAAAGCCACACAAGAGCACAGCAAACTCATCCCAGGGCCGGGAGCTGCCGTGCCCCACCTCCTGCTGGTCCCAACCGTGCCCCAGCAGAGGGACAGCAGGAACCCGCTGGATGCAAACAGGAGTGATTAACAGAGTTCTCACTCAATCCAGAGTTCTCTGGATTGGAAGGCTTGGCCTTAGCACATCCCATTCAGCAGGAGAGCCCTCCCAGGGTGGGCTGGGCAGCTCAGCTGTGACCCTGCTCAGCCATGACCCTGTTCAGATGTGACCCTGCCCAGCTCTGACCCTGCCCAGCCCTGACCCTGCCCCGCCCTGACCCTGCCCCGCCCTGACCCTGCCCCGCCCTGACCCTGCCCCGCCCTGACCCTGCCCCGCCCTGACCCTGCCCCGCCCTGACCCTGCCCCGCCCTGACCCTGCCCCGCCCTGACCCTGCCCCGCCCTGACCCTGCCCCGCCCTGACCCTGCCCCGCCCTGACCCTGCCCCGCCCTGACCCTGCCCCGCCCTGACCCTGCCCCGCCCTGACCCTGCCCCGCCCTGACCCTGCCCCGCCCTGACCCTGCCCCGCCCTGACCCTGCCCCGCCCTGACCCTGCCCAGCCGTGGCCCTGCTCAGTTGTGACCCTGCTCAGTTGTGACCCTGCCCAGCCCTGACCCTGCCCAGCCGTGGCCCTGCCCAGCCGTGGCCCTGCCCAGCCCTGGCCCTGCTGCTGTCCCAGGGATGCCCAGGCAGTGTTCACACAGCCAGCCCGTTCCCCTGGCGCTGGGACATGAGGTCACTGCACTGCCAGGGATTCTCCTCTCATGGCAATCAGTGCTTTCCTCTGCACTCACTCCAAGCCCCTCTCCCAAGTGCTGTGCACATCTTTCTCTGAGCCTAAACTCCAGCAGATTGTCCCTGAGCTGTGTGCAGTGGTCCCACAGGATGAGGATCCCCTGCTCCTGGGAAGCCCCTCAGGAGGTCACAGAGCTCCAGCCTGACAAGGACATCTTCAGCCCACTGCCACAGAGGGCTCTGGCTTGGGAGGGACCTTAAATCCACCCAGTGCCACCCATGCCATGGCAGGGACACCTCCCACTGTCCCAGGTGCTCCAGCCCCAGTGTCCAGCCTGGCCTTGGCACTGCCAGGGATCCAGGGGCAGCCCCAGCTGCTCTGTTCTATTAAAGATCTGCTAAAACCTGGAGATTTTTTCAAGGCTGTTTCTCTGTAAACCCACCCACATTCTGCCTGAGGTTTGACTGTCCTGTGAGCAGGACAGGCCCTAAATCCAGCCCAGCCCCCAGATTTGCAGTGTTTGGAGGTACACGGGTCCCGTGCTGGTGCTCCCTGGCTCGGGACAGAGGGAACACTCGTGGAACACTTCCCAGCAGAAACGGCACCTGCAGCACCCGCAGCTGAGCAAGCAACAGCAGCAGCCCCGCGAGAAAGAGCAGAAAATCAAAGTGCAAACCCCCACTGTACTTGCAGAGCCCAGAGCTGAGCCAGGCCAGCCTCAGCTGGCTCTGGGCACTGCTGACTTTGATCCTCTGCAGGAACTCCCCTGCTCCTGCCCCCCTGAGCTCCAACAACCAAACCCTGCCCCTGCTCAGAGCCTGGGGGCACCAGGCAGCCCCTGCCCCACAGCCAGAGGCCACCAGGGGCCATCTGAGGGGAGCAAAGCCAATTTCACAAAGAAATACTGGAAAAACATCCTTTGGTTTTCTTTTGAAAGAAGATATTTGAGATTTTTAGAAAATTTGCTCCAAGATCTATCCAAGGCAATTTGTAATTCACATTTCCTACTTTCTGATTGGTAAAACTCTGGAAATTTCCCTATTCACAGTATAAAATATGTTTAAAGTGAAATTTCTATAAAAACATCAAACCCATTTTTATGGCTGGACACCATACTCAAATTTTCACTGAAAATTAAGTTTGAGGAGTTTTTCTTGGATGTTATGACTTTTTTTTTTAAGCTCACTAAAAAAATTTTCATTTTTTCCACCTAGAAATGGAACTGTAAACAACTTTGATTCAACAGAATATTCAAACTTTAAAAAACAAAACTGAGTTCAGGTGAACTACTGTTATACACACTCCTGAACGCTGCCTGATCAGAGGCTGATCAATAACCTGATCAATGCCATAGGACAGTAACTGTAGCAGTTACACTGGACTAATGCACCCCAAGTACAGCAGAAGTTTATATCATTTGATTTCCTAATAATTGTTATAAGCACACAGACCTGGGCAATGAACGAGCAGCTGAGACTATGAACAGATGGAATTCCATGTAAATAATGAAAATGCTTTTTAAAACACCTATTTCACAAGTGAGAAAAAAGAAGCAAAAGCTTATACAGCAGAAAGTCAGAGATTGCACATTTCCTAACAAACACATTTATGAGCTTTAAAATCCCACTCAGTGAAGGCTCAAGGCAAAAGTGACACATCTGGGCAAGCCAGGGGCCTCTGCCCCTTGTGCCTCTTAAAAACATGTTCTGGTCTACAGCCCTGGACTAAAAATGGGTGTTTGACCAGAAATATGGGGCTTAGGTGAGCACTATTTCTTTTCAATAAAAATATTTCCTTCCCAAAGAAAAATCTGGCTGTGCTTTGATGGGAGGGGAGAACATTCTCAGAAGTCTGAAAGCAGCAGTAAGATGCAGCAGGAGGATGAGATGAGAGCAGGAGGAGAGCCTGGGGTGGGCTTCCCACAGGGAGCATTGCAGCATCACAGCTTGGGTGGGTTTCTCTTTGGTCAAGTTTTGGCATGAAATTCTTAGATTTTGGAGTTTGTGTTTTAATTTCAGCTTAGTTGACCCAAACAGTGACTAGTGAAGTGCACCAGCAACACACTCCCCTGCCCTGGCCCTGCTGGATTTCAAATTCTCTTTTCCTCCCTTCCCTTCCTGAAATTTGCCTTGGAGAGTGCTCTGAGTGTCCCTGGGGAACAGCCCAGGGCAGGAATTCCATTTATTTCCTCCTGCACTCAGGGCTCTGTCCAGCTGCAAGAGGCCTCATCCAGGCCTTAATTTGTGAGAACCATTTCATGGCTCTGTCCATGGTTCTGTCCATGGCTCTGTCCATGGTTCTGTCCATGGCTCTGTCCATGGTTCTGAATCCCAGTCCAGCTTCCAAGGACGAATTTAGTTTTTCCAGCCGGAATGGATTTTTTACACCTGCATGATCAGAGAGAAATCCTGCAGGGGTGAGCAGGGGGAGGAAAAGTGCTGTGTCAGGGATCTGCTGCCTGCTCCCACTCTGCTTTGACAGCAGAGCTGCTGCTCCAGGCAGGAATTCCAGCAGCATTAGAGGCAGGAATTCCAGCAGCATCAATGGCAGGAATTCCAGCAGCATTAGAGGCAGGAATTCCAGCAGCATCAATGGCAGAAATTCCAGCAGCATTAACAGGACAAGACGTGGCATGGATTCCAGCAGCTAACGGATCAGTGGAGCACGGGCAGGGAAAGGGCATTTTTCCACATTCAGACCTGGTTTTGCACAAGAACTGCAGACGTGCCCAAGCCTTTGCAGTGTGCTGCGGAGCCGTGCAGCTGTCTCCTTCCTCAGCTCCTTCCAGATTCAAATGCAAATCAGATTTGATGGCCTCAGTCTGTAATTTCGTGCTGTGCTATCCTCTGCTATGCACATTAAGGAAACTAGAAGTGTCTTTGCCATCTATTTTCCTTTTAAATCGGTGGCAAGATTTGCATTAAGACCAGATAAAATCCCTAAATGGGAATCTTCAGGGACCGTGAGATTTTTGCAAAACAACTTTGCAAGAACCAGGATGAAAACTGGGGTTAGCAGAGTTCTTGATGAATTTGGTGCTTGCCTGGGAACCCATCCCTGCCAGCTGGACCTGGCCTGCAGGGTTCTGTGCCCAGAGATGTGCTGTTCCCTCACCCTCAGAGGGAAAGCAGGGGGGGCACGAGTTCCTCCCAGCTCCCAAACCCTTCCTGAGGCGCCGCCGCCGAACGGCACGGCTCGAAAATCAGAGCCAAAAGCAGAGAATTCCAAAACCCCACTAGAGCTGCAAACCCCGCGATGGAGCGAAGCAGGCGGAGCCCGGGCTGGGAGGCGCTGCAGAGCCCCGTACTCACTGTTGGGGTCCACGTTCTCGCAGAGCTCGGTCTTGGCCTCGCCGTTGGGGCGGTCGCTGGGCTTGTGGGACAGGCGCGAGGACATGGTGGCCGCCGTCACCACCGCCTTGAAGCTGCGCTTGCGCTTCTGCACGTTGAGCTCGGGGTGGAAGATGATGATGTAAACCTTGGGCATGTAGAGCATCCCCAGCGCCACCGACGCGCTCAGGTTCATGGAGATGGTGAGCGTGGTGGTTTGGATGTAGAGCTGCGGACGACAGAGAGGGGTTACGTACAGGGCGGGGCTGCGGCGCCTCACACACACAGAAATACCTGCTGGAGAGGGATTGTAACCTGTCTGGGTGTGTCACACACCATGGCAGGGCTGCGACCCCTCACACACACAGAAATACCTGCTGGAGAGGGATTGTAACCTGTCTGGGTGTGTCACACACCTGTGTCACACACCATGGCAGGGCTGCGACCCCTCACACACACAGAAATACCGGCTGGAGAAGGATTGTAACCTGTCTGGGTGTGTCACACACCACAGGTGGGGCTGCAGCGCCCGTACTCACTGTTGGGGTCCACGTTCTCGCAGAGCTCGGTCTTGGCCTCGCCGTTGGGGCGGTCGCTGGGCTTGTGGGACAGGCGCGAGGACATGGTGGCCGCCGTCACCACCGCCTTGAAGCTGCGCTTGCGCTTCTGCACGTTGAGCTCGGGGTGGAAGATGATGATGTAAACCTTGGGCATGTAGAGCATCCCCAGCGCCACCGACGCGCTCAGGTTCATGGAGATGGTGAGCGTGGTGGTTTGGATGTAGAGCTGCGGACGACAGAGAGGGGTTACGCACAGGGCGGGGCTGCGGCGCCTCACACACACAGAAATACCTGCTGGAGAGGGATTGTGACCTGTCTGGGTGTGTCACACACCATGGCAGGGCTGGGCCCCTCACACACTCAGAAATACCGGCTGGAGAGGGATTGTAACCTGTCTGGGTGTGTCACACACCATGGCATGTCTGCAGCACCTCACACACACAGAAATACCCGCTGAGAAAGGATTGTAACCAGTTTCCATGTGTCACACACCATGGCAGGGCTGTGGCACCTCACACACACAGAAATACCCGCTGGAGAGGGATTGTTACCTGTCTGGGTGTGTCACACACCACGGGTGGGGCTGAGCCCCTCACACACACAGAAATACCTGCTGGAGAGGGATTTTAATCAGTTTCCACATGTCACACACCACGGCAGGGCTGCAGCTCCTCACACACAAATCCCCACTGTAAAGCAATTTCTAACCAGTCTGGGTGTGTTACACATGGGGCTGGGCCAGCCTGCAGCAGCTCACACACAAACACCCACTGTAAAGTCATTTTTAACCAGTTTGCATGTTCCACAGCACAGGCCTGGCCAGGCTGCAGCAGTTCACACACACACACCCATTTTACACCCATTTTTAACCAGTTTGCAATGCAGATGTGTGAACTGAGACCTCTGCCCTGCAGCCACACGAATTCCCTGCTTGATCCACCAACAGCCTCAGTGACTGAGAATTTCAGGGGCCTTAACACAGTTCCCACAGCAAGTGAGGGCACAGCTTTGGCTCATTTATTTAGAGTGCAGGTCAGATTTGGACTGAAATAATTCTGATATAAATTAGGATTTAGCTGAGCTGTAAGTCATAGAACAGAAGCCATAATAACACAAGTTAGTAGAAATTATTGACTTAAAAACATTGAGAAAGGTGAGATTTTCTTGTCTTTACCCTACTTTAATTCTCTACAATTCACTGAAATAACTTTGCAGAGGGTACACAACGATTCCTGTGCTTGTGGTACCCAGCTGTGCTTGTTGTGAAAAAATATTTTAAAATTAGAGAACAGGTACTGAGATTATCCAAAGAAACCACAGGGATTAAAAAAATGTACTCTGCAAATATACAGGGGTAGTAAAGCCTTTTTTACTCCCTTTTTCTAAAACTGTGTCTCCAGAGGACACACGTAACAGATAAACCAGAACAATTCCCACGACTCCAGAGGATTCAGCACAATTAAAAGGCACAGAGACAGCACAGTACAGAGTGAGGGAGCTGAAGAGGCAGCAGCACCTGGGACATCCCTTCAGAAATTAAATATACAGGAAATCCAGAGAGATGGGAAAAGCATCACACTCTGAGGTGGTTATTCAGAACACTCCCTCCTCTCCTCCTCCCACTCAGCGCTCATCACTCTGAACTTCTGATGGGGAAGCCCTGGGAATGACACAAATGTCCCCAGCCTTGTCCTCAGGGTGTTCTGCAGCCACCTCAGGGGAGCCTCAGAGCCTCTAGCTCCTGCAAATGTCCCCAAACACCCTGCTGCCCCTGCCCCTGTCCCTGTTCCCATCCCTGTCCCAGCCCCTGCCCCTGTCCTTGTTCCTGTCCCTGTCTCTTGCCCCTGTCCTTGTTCCTGTCCCTGTCCCCATCCCTGTCCCAGCCCCTGCCCCTGTTCTTGTTCCTGTCCCTGTCCCCATCCCTGCTCCTGTCCCAGCCCCAGTCCCAGTCCCTGTCCCCATCCCTGCCCCTGTCCCTGTCCCCATCCCTGTCTCAGCCCCTGCTCCTGTTCCTGCCCCTGCCCTTGTTCCTGTCCCTGTCCCTGTCCCCATCCCTGTCACTGTCCCTGTCCCAGCCCCTTTCTCTGTCCCTGTCCCTGACCCTGTCCCAGTCCCTGTCCCAGCCCCACCCCCTTTCTCTGTCCCTGTCCCAGCCCCTGTCTCCATCCCTGTCCCTGTCCCAGTCTCAGTCCCAGTCCCAATCCCAGTCCCTATCCCCATCTCTGTCCCTGTCCCAGCCCCTGTCCCTGCCGGTGGCACACGGAGGTGGCCCCCACACGGTTAATTGTTCTGTCTGTAATTAGGGGCGCCCTGCAGCAGTGCCCGGGAGGAACTGGCCTGGCTGGAGCTGCCTCACCCTTGGGTCCAGCACTTCCCCCAATCCTGGGCCCAGCAGAGCAGCAGCAGCTCAGGAGCTCGGATTTATTGCTCCTGGAAAGGGGTTGAAGGTGAGATGATTATTTAATCAAAGGGGTCTTTGGCAGCACCTCCAGAGCTCCCACCTTGCAAATGCTGATGGGAGATAAAAGGGAGAGAGAAAAGAGCGTTTGTAGAACAAGGAGGGATGAGTGACACACAAAGCTTCTCATGACAAATGGGAGCAGCCTAAAGATAAGGGAAACTAATAGATATGCTTATTATGCAGAGCCTCAGTTTTATGTGTTTTATCTCTGCTTTGTGGTTTTACCAGTCAGACATAAAAATGCAGTTTACGTGAAACTATTTCATTTCTTATTTCACTTCTTCTGATAAATTCTCGGGAAGCATTTTAGATGAATGCAAATGGGTGACTTAAAGTACAAAAGATCAGATTTAACTGACAATGGGACTCTAATAACTCATGCGTGCCTTTTACAGCTGGCTGCTGAACCTGGCAGCTCCCAAACCTGAGATTAAATTAAGAAATTAAGATGCAGATTTAGTGAGAGATGCTCGAACTTGACACGAATGAGAACTGGGACAGAGCTCATCCAGCTCTGGGGTGACACCACCGTGGCCTTGCAGGGCCTGAAGGAGCTACAAGAACCTGGAGAGAGAGCATTTCCCAGGGATGGACACACAGGGCACAGGGAAAGGCTCCCAGTGCCAGAGGGCAGGGCTGGATGGGAGACTGGCAATGAGGAATTGTTCCCTGGCAGGGTGGGCAGCCCTGGCACAGAGCAGCTGGGGCTGCCCTGGATCCCTGGCAGTGCCAAGGCCAGGCTGGACACTGGGGCTGGAGCACCTGGGACAGTGGAAGGTGTCCCTGGGACAGTGGGAGGTGTCCCTGCCATGGCAGGGTGGCACTGGGTGGGATTTAGGGTTCCTTCCCATGACTGGAAGCATTGCCAGAGGAAATCCAGGCTTTCTGAAACCAATCTGGTGTTGGTGTCCCTGGCCAGTCCCCCGCAGGGTTTGAAGCCACATCTGCTCTGACAGAAGGACAAACCCTTCTGAAGGGTCACCCTCGCTCAAATCTCCTTCCCTCTCAAGCACACTCTGACTTTTGACAAATTTTAACTTCACACACTGCATTGCAAATGCAGGGACTTTGAAGCAGGCACTGGAGAAAACCCAACCCCGAGGACATCATTCACATGCAAAAGCACCTAGATTTTATCACTGCTTTTACATAAGTGATTTCCATTTGAATTTTAGATTTTTATGTTTTCCAGATTCTGGCTTTATTCATGCAAATCACAAAAATTGCCTTCAAAACCTTGAGAGAAAATTGGACTGGTCTGGAATACACACATCTAATAACGGGCAATTTTTATAGAACAAAATACATCAATGGCTAATTTTGCATGAACTGTGATTTCTCTGGGAAGCAAAGCACTGCAGGATCAGGCCTCTGTCTTTGCCAACCCAGGAGAGATTTCCAGCTGCTGGGCCAGAAGAACTGAACTTACAGTTTATAGAACAACTTCACTCAGAGCTGCAGAGCTTTGAAAAGTCCCTTTAGGAGTCAGAAACCCTTTGTGCAGGCTAAAGCTTTGCCTTCAGTCTAATCAGGAGCAACTGCTCCTCTTCTGTAATTCAGCTTCCTAATTATGCACTGGATTGTGTTATGTTGCAATATGGAAATAAAGTGGTAACTTGAGATATTTTTGGACTCGTGCTATTACAAGCCAATTTATCTCACTTTTATATGGGAATTAAAACAAATGTTCTTACAGACGAAGTAGACGGTTTTTAAATCTCCCAGAAGGCTTTTCCAGGTCATCTGAAGATTCTGTCTCATTCTCTACATTATGTTGTGCAAACATAAGAATGAGAAACACTTTTTAATAAAAATTAAAATTAGCTTCCCCTGCGCTGTGCGTTTGCAAAACCACAAACGGGGGGGTGAGAGGACCCGAATGCAAACGTGCCCTGGGAGATCTCGGTGTGCAAGGGGTGGGAGAGGGCACTGCCCTCTCCTTCAGCAGCTCTGTGCCCCCACTGGGAGCCCCAAACCCACCTGCACGTGCCAGCACCTGCTGCACACAGGCAGACACTGTAAAATGTGCTTTGGGCCCTGCTGCTCTGGCTAGGCTAGCAGGCAGCTTGGAACCTCCACGCGGAAAATCAGAGGGATGAAAGCAGCTAGCACCACAAACCCTTCTGGAAAGAGAACCACTTGCACCTGTGAAAAACAAGAAATGTGTCCCATGGCAATCAGTGAGCAGGAAATGTAAACTGTTTAAGAGCAGAAGGATTTGGTGGACAGGCACAAAGGCCATTTACTGACCAACAAACTGAGTTTCAGTGTGTTGTTAACCAATTAGGTGCCTTCTGATATTTCCTGTAAAAATGAGCTGTGTGACAAAAGAGCTGGCTCTGTGAATGAAGAACTGGCCCTGTGAATAAAGAACTGGCTATGAGAATGAAGAACTGGCCCTGTGAATAAAGAACTGGCTTTCCTGCACGCAGGAGCTGAGTCCTGTCTGCACATTCCTGCACCCAGCAGCTCCTGTTCCCAGAGCAGCTGAGTGCTGAAGGCTCAGGCAGCTCCGTCCTTGCAGGGCTGCACAGGGAAATGGGAGCAGCCCCTGGCAGGAGCCCAGAGCTCAGAACCAGCTGAGCCTTAAGGTCCTTCCCAACGCAGAGGTTCCCTGATGTGATGAAGATTTAAATCCTGTAAGGTGTTCAGGGATCTCTGCCCTGCTGTGCTCCTCAGGGTGCACTTCCCCCATGGAACACAACCACAATTCCCTGCTGAGGTGCCACAATCCTCAGAGAGCACTGCCAGGGCCGGGCGGGACTGGAGATGGGAATGGAGATGCTCAGGAAGTTGTGCAAGTGTCAAGGTCCATAAACAAATCTGATGTCCACAGGAATCACAGGAGCTGTGCTGAGCACGGCTATCACAGCAGAAAATGCAAGGCAGGCACAGAGAGCCCCTGTGGGATGGCTCAGGGAATGGGCTGCACATCCAGAATCCCAGAGTGGGCTGGGGAAGAGACCCTAAATCCCACCCAGTGCCACCCCTGCCATGGCAGGGACACCTCCCACTGTCCCAGGTGCTCCAGCCCCAGTGTCCAGCCTGGCCTTGGGCACTGCCAGGGATCCAGGGGCAGCCCCAGCTGCTCTGGGCACCTGTGCCAGGGCTGCCCACCCTGCCCGGGAACAATTCCTGCCCAATAACAATTTATGCCAACAAAATGAGAACTCCTCAAACAGAAGCATCTAAAGGACCAGCTTGCTGAAGGCAGGATCCTGTCCCAGCCCCTGTGGCAGCACCCACAGCCTGGGATGCAGGGATGCTGGGGGATCCTGTCCAGCCCCTGTGGCAGCACCCACAGCCCGGGATGCAGGGATGCTGGGGGATCCTGTCCCAGCCCGTTCCTGGCAGCAGGAGGCTCAGCCATCCACAGGAAAACTCACCCACATTCCCAGAGAGTCTCACCTGCAGGGGCAGCCAGCAAAGAGTGAACAGGACTGAAAGGACAAATTCCCAATTCCCAGTGCCTGCAGGCTGAAACTGCTCCTCCTGGTGTCACCTTGTCAGAGCCACCATTCATTTCCACGTCCCAAGAGCACCCAGCACTTCGAGTTTGTCAGCTTGTGGCTCACAGGCAAACGTGTGGAGGAGAGCTGAAGTGAATGCCTGTATTTTAAATATCTCAGCTATTCCAGCTAAATATTTTATACAGCTTGTTCCCTTATATTAGGAACCTCCTTTTGCAAGAAATTTGCATGCACCAAAAATAAACGTTTATGGGTTATATCTATAACTTGTGTGATAATTCAAAATAGCGAATGCTGAATTGCTCTGAGAGTGCTGATGCAGATGCAGAGAGGAGGAATTTTGTCCCTCCAGCCTGTGAGAGAAACTCTAACAGCTTATCTGGAAGGAAATTAAATTAGCCAGATAATTGGACAGAGCAGCAATGGAAAAAAGCAAGTGCTGCTTTCAAGCAGCATCTGATGGCTGAGAGAGGAACTGAAGCAGCATCAGAGGCAGAAGCACAGGTGACACGGGTCACACAGCCAGCACTCAGCAGACTCCTCCTCTGCTGCACAGAGAGCTGCCTTGGCTTTCTGTGGCAGGCTCAGAGACTGCAAAGGTGCCCAGGAGCTGCTTGGAGTCACCTGGGAGTCGCTCAGCAGGAAGAGGACAGGGTGGAGGTTTGCAGCGAGCTCTGTGCATCCCCAGCCCTGGGCAGGGAGGGTCTGCCTCCCCCTGGGGCCCTGCTCCTGCTCTGTGCCCTGGCTCTGAGCCCTGCTCCGCAGCCTGCTGTCCCTGCAGGGGTGAGGGTGCCATGGGCTGTGATCCCTGGCCTGGCTGGTGACAGCAGAGGGACACCAACACCCACACACCCATCCTGGTGCTCCTTCCCTGCTGATCACAGGTCCACAGGTGCTGGACACAGTTTGCAATGCTGAAATCCCCCCAGGACCCAGCCATGGGCTGCTCCCTGTGCCCAAGCAGGAGGGTCCTGCCAGCTCCCAGCCCTGCTGGCTCACCCAGAGATTTCAGCCACAGCTTGGCACAGCCAGAGGGAAGAGCTCCAGAAATCCCATTATCAGTCCTCAGAACTGTCTAACATCTCTTGCTTGGCATTGCTGTTTGTGATCATAGCTCTAAAATAAGTTACACATCACTAAAAGAGACAAACACAAAGTGCAGCAGGAGTAATGTACATCCTCCACTTCTATTATTAAAAGAATGGCTTTTCCCTCTCTCACGGGCTGAGCACTTGGCTTTTTTGAGCTAGAAATAATTCTTCATCTGTCACTTCTTCCAAAAAACAAAAAACCAAAAAAAAAAAAAAGAAAAAAAAAAAAAGGAAAGGAAAAAAGAGCAAGCCTTCATTTCATTGCTCCCCTCGCCACTGCACTGCTAAATTGACTGACACACAATCTTGGCATTTTCGGGTATTCAGAGCCAGACTCTGGCTGCTGTTGTAAATCATATTTCTCCACACTTATTGCATTTTATTCATTTTATACATGACCGGAGATTAGAGTTCAAATGAAACAGATTTTGCTATCCTTCTTACATTCCAAACGTCACCAGTCTAGAAATCTTTAATTTTACTCACTTCAGCTATTGAATAATTCAATGTAAGAGGAGAAAAAACCAACCCTCAGTTTGAGATTTTGAGGAAAATAACGTGAGACCCCAGGGCTGTGTCTGTGCAGGATGGGCCAGGAATACACAATGTCCAGGGATACACAATGTCCCCAGGGGCACACAATGTCCCCAGGGGCACAGATGTCCCCAGGGACACACAATGTCCCCAGGAATACACAATGTCCAGGGATACACAATGTCCCCAGGGGCACACAATGTCCCCAGGGGCACAGATGTCCCCAGGGACACACAATGTCCCCAGGGGCACAGATTTCCCCAGGGGCACACGATGTCCTAAGGGACACAAATGTCTCCAGGGGCACAGATTTCCCCAGGGGCACAGATGTCCCCAGGGACACACAATGTCCCCAGGAATACACAATGTCCCCAGGTGCACACTGTCCCCAGGGGCACACAATGTCCCCAGGGACACAGATTTCCCCAGGGGCACACGATGTCCTAAGGGACACAAATGTCTCCAGGGGCACAGATTTCCCCAGGGGCACAGATGTCCCCAGGGATACACAATGTCTCCAGGGGCACACAATGTCCCCAGGGGCACACAATGTCCCAAGGGACACAAATGTCCCCAGGGATACACAATGTCCCCAGGTGCACACAATGTCCCCAGAGGCACACAATGTCCCCAGGGGCACAGATTTCCCCAGGGGCACACGATGTCCCAAGGGGCACAGATGTCCCCAGGGGCACAGATGTCCCCAGGGATACACAATGTCCCCAGGGACATACAATGTCCCCAGGGGCACACAATGTCCCCAGGGACACAGATTTCCCCAGGGGCACACGATGTCCTAAGGGACACAAATGTCTCCAGGGGCACAGATTTCCCCAGGGGCACAGATGTCCCCAGGGATACACAATGTCTCCAGGGGCACACAATGTCCCCAGGGATACACAATGTCCCCAGGGATACACAATGTCCCCAGGGGCACACAATGTCCCCAGGGGCACAGATGTCCCCAGGGATACACAATGTCCCCAGGGGCACAGATGTCCCCAGGGATACACAATGTCCCCAGGGGCACACAATGTCCCCAGGGGCACAGATGTCCCCACTGGACCAGGGTTCTCCAAGCCCTGCAACCACCACCATCTGGCAATGCCAACTCCCCGTGCCCAGTTCCAAGAGAGGAGCTGTGGAAGCTTCTGAAGCATTCCACGAGATTGACCATGGCCATCCAGCACAGCAGAAAGTCCTGGCTGGGCCTGAACATCCCAGAAATATTCCCAGGATCAAATATTGCTTTTAAGGATGGAGCCCAGGCAGCCTCCCCCCCCCAAACACTCCTTCCTTACCAACAGCTGCACAGTGAACACCAGGCAAAGCTCTCTCCCAGTTTTTCTTAAATTATTAAAGCATTCCAGAACAGAAAATAAACTCGGGTCAAATGATTTTAAGACAATTCCGTGTACCTGAGATGGAGGAACGAGCACGAGGAATATCAGTGGAAGGTATTGATCATAAAGAGACAAACAGGGTGCACATTAATGCGTGGGTAAGTAAACACACAGATGGGCAAGGAAATGGGCAGCTCAAAACGTGATGACCTCCAGAAATGGTCACATTTAATAAACCTGAAGAATTGAATCTGCATGCTGAGAAACCAGCCAGGTTCTGGAATTTCACTCTGCACTCACCCGGGATACATGGAGCTAAGAAATAGTCAGAAAATCCCAAAGAATCAAACGGTATTTTTTTAAAAAGCCCACCTTGAGATGCTTAACCTCATGCTGATGATGCGTTCAGGGAGCTGCAGGAAGCTGCAGGAGGAGGGCAAGGCAGGAAGCATCTCAAGCACAAGGACTCCTGCTGCGAGGAGCAGCGGGATGGAAGGCAGCAGCAGGAGCTCCTGCAGCCCCTGTGGCTCTCAGCTCGGCCCTGCACCCCAGGGACCCCGTGGGGGTGGGCAGTGAGGTGCTGGGCTGGCACAGGGGGCTCAGTGCCAGGCCAGGCTCAGCAGAGCAGCGCCTGGATGTGCCCAGGTTGCCATGGCAATGGGAACTCTGTGAGCGCAGCCCTGCCTTGCCAGCGCTGAAGGAGCACTGCCAGCATCACTCACAGCCTGGAGAGGAGAGGCACAGCTGCCCTGATGCTTCTCTCTCCTCCCGGGCTCTTTAAGCAGCCTGGGGGTTGCAGTTTTGTTTTACTGCCCAGTAAATCACACAGCCACACGTTAGCGCGGCGAGCAGCCCTCTCACTTCAGGTGTTCAGGTGTGCAAAATTAAATCCATGCTCCAGAATAAACACAAGCACTGTTAAGAGTTCCCCAGTCACGCACAGTAAGCTAATACTGAGAAAACAAAGCAAAAGGAACAAGTCAAGCCTCAAGCCAGCCCTACAAGAGGGGCTGACCCAGGCCAGCAGTGCAAGGCAGCCCAGGACAGGTTCCTCCTGCCCTGCCTGGCTCCAGTCTGAGCTGTAAGCGAGTGCCCATCCCTCTGAGGCTCTCCTGACCCATCCATCTGCAGTCCTGCCAGGATGAACACCAGCTCTCTCAGCCCAGGCCATGCCCCTAACGAGAGCAGAGATCCCCACAGAAGGTTCATCCTACAGAGCAAGATCCAACACCTTTTTTCTGTCCTTTCACTCCAGTTCTGCCTCTCCTGACCCAGCCATATGTTTGATTTATATCCAGCCAGTCTGGCCCACTTGGAAGGCTTTCCTGAGATCAAGCTGCTCTTTTGCTGAGACACTCCAGTTAATAAATTCCCTTTCCCTCCACTTGCTTCAGCAACTGAACATGCTCCATGACTTGGCACACCGGGCTCACAAAATCTCACCCCAAACCTTCCCCCATCCAAAATGAAATCCTCTGGCCTTCCCAGAGGAACAGAACTGATTCCCCTGCACAGCTGGGTGCCAGATCTTCACTGACCACAGCACTGTGACCCCTCAGCTTGCTCACTCACACCCTTGGAGGTGTCAGTGAGCCCTGGGGGCTGAGCTGGTCCTGGTCAGTCCCTGCTGGCACCAGCTGGGGAAGGCTTCTGCCAAACCCACCCAGCTTCTCTTGCTTTGGCCTCTCCAGGGTGCTCCTTCATGGGAGCAGGCACTTCATGTGCAGCCTGTGGCCCTGTTTTGTGGCTCCCTGGGAGCAGACTGAGGGCAGGGAGCCTCCATCCAGCCCTTCCTGGGGCTGCTGGATCACACAATCACCGAGGGGGGCGAAGACCCAAGACCAGCCTTTGGCTGATCCCCGCCTTGTCACCCAGACCAGAGCCCCGAGTGCCACATCCAGGGAGGGTCACCCCACCACTGCCCTCTGCACTGAGGCAGCCCAGTATTCCCAGTACGTTCCCAGCTCGGCCAGTGTGCAGAACCTCAAACCAACCCCACAAACCATTCCTTGCCCACCCAATGGCCGAGAGGTGACCGATGGCCCCAGCCCTGCCCGTGCCCAGCACTGACTGTGCTCACTCAGTTCCCCCAGAGCTACCAATCCCCAAAGTCAGCTGCAATCTTTCAATGTCAGTGAGGTCTGACCAGGCCCATCCTGAGAATCTACTCCATACATTTGCATACAAAGTAAGATCTAATTCTGCTTGGAGACCTTCAGGGGAATTTGAAGTGCAAGGCAGTGTCAGTGCAGGGGGGGAGAGGGAAAGGGTAATCCCACACTTATTACTTCTCTTTAAATACCTTGGAGGAGAGCACTGGCAGGAAAGAACATGACCAATACACATATATGAAGCAAGCCATTTTTTCAGTGACTTTTGAAATGATAATGTAATTATTAGTTAAACCAGAGCATTTACAAATTGCTTTGGCTACTTAGAAAAAACTCGTTATGGCTGGACATGTCCTGTGGCACCACAGTGCTGGGAGCAGTGGAATGTGCTGGGGGACCAAAGGCTGCAGCCAAGTACCCAGAGCAGTCAGCAATTCATTTATTCTTGTAATTGGGTTATTTATTTGTTTGTTTATTTATTAGCATGCCCCGAGCAGCTGTGGCTGTCTCTGGATCCCTGGCAGTGCCCAAGGCTAGGCTGGACATTGGAGCAGCCTGGGACAGTGGAAGGTGTCCCTGCCATGGCAGGGGTGGCACTGGGTGGGATTTAACCCAACCCAAACCATTCTGTGAAAATGATTTCATTTTCTGAAAGGTGAAAGTGAGCAGGGAGTGTGGTTGAGCTGCTGAAAGAATGGAAGATTCTGGATAAGGCAACAAAGCCTTTGCTCCTGACCAGCCATCGCTGGGAGTTTATACCCTGGCATAAGGAAAATAATTCCTTGTACTAAAGAAAAGCAATCTAAATGTCAAAACAATAAAAAAGATGGTCAGACACGGGGTGTGGGCAGCAGCTCCAGCCCCTGCAAGAACGATGAACCCCAAAGCCCACCCTGAAGCTGTGCCAGCAATCAGCAGTGTCTCCCTCGGTGACAATGCCGTGCCAGGCTCTGTGCCACAGCCAGCTTTGTGCCAGCCCTCTCCCCAGCCCTGCCCGGCCCCAAGGGGCTCCCCTGGCCCCTCCTCATCGCTCATCCCACAGGACAGCACCAGGCAGGAGAGCCGGGAGCAGGGCAGGGTTTGGGATTATCTCCGGGCACCGGGGGTGCTCATCCTCTCCATTATTCCTCCAGAGCCGTGCCAGTTTGCATTTAATTAACTCAGTGACTGGAGCCAGCCAATTCTTGTTGCTACTGATGTGTCACAATTAGAACAGCGTTGCCATGGCAACTGCCCAGTGCATCATAATTCCTACCCTGGCTCTGCGCAATCCTCGGGCTGTGACACGCAGATGGGCGGTTATTGTTATGCTGAACTGGGAATGGGTAATCCCACAAAATACAAGATCATTTAGGTGCTCATTTAAATGAGATTTAATTACAAAAAGTCTATCGTTTTAGGACCTGCCAAATTCCAGCCGTTCCACGATCCCCCGTGTCTTTGGGAGGCACCCGTGTGCATCAGCACTAACCCAGAGCATCGGGAAGCGCTTCTCTCTCAATTATCTAACACTGCCTTTTTATTGCAGGAATAAACCAAATCTCCATCTCAGAGCAGCGCTGCGGTGACAATTTCCAGCAATACCCAAACCATTCTCCAGACTCCTCATCACCAGCTCCGAGTTAACTCCGAAATTCCCTCCTACACATCAGTGAGTCCGTCAGACCCCCAGACAGCACCACAATTCACTCCCAGTCCTCCAGAGCTCCCTGTCAGCAGCATTCGGGGTGCTCAGACTGGGAGCAACCTGGGGAGAAAACCCCGAGTTTTACACCCAAATCCGTCACATGTTTAACTCATCCCTGGCCTGACAGAAGTTAAGGAGCCACAAACACGAATGTGAATCTGAAACTGATTGATAAGTTTGAACAGGATGCAAAAGCAGAGCCTGGTTACTGCTGCCTTCAGGGATGAAAACCTCCCCAGAGCCGTTTGCTGCCCCACTGCATGGCAGAGCTGCAGCAGCTGCAGCCCTGATCCTGCGGGACGGGGCCTCCAGCAGCCTGCAAACACAAACATTTGGGATTGGGGACACACGCTCCCTGCTGCCTGTGCCGGGACAGCGAGCATGGAGCTGGGGTCTGCTCTGAGCTGGGCTGGGCCAGAGAGCATCGAGCTGGGCTCTGCCCCGAGCTGAGCTGAGCCAGGCCAAGCCGCTTTGCAAGGACCTGACTCGGTCCATGCTGTTTTGAGACCTGACTAGTAAATGCTGTTTGGGGCCTGGCCCAGTCCATGCTGGTTTGGGGTCTGACCCAGTCCATGCTGGTTTGGGGCCTGGCCCAGTCCATGCTGGTTTGGGGTCTGACCCGGTCCATGCTGGTTTGGGGTCTGACCCAGTCCAGGCTGGTTTGGGGTCTGACCCAATCCATGCTGGTTTGGGGTCTGACCCAGTCCATGCTGGTTTGGGATCTGACCCAGCCCATGCTGTTTGGGGCCTGACCCGGTCCGTGCTGCTTTGGGACCTGACCTGGTCCATGCTGGTTTGAGATCTGACCCGGTCCGTGCTGGTTTGGGGTCTGACCCGGTCCATGCTGTTTGGGACCTGACCCGGTCCATGCTGGTTTGAGATCTGACCCGGTCCATGCTGGTTTGGGGTCTGACCCGGTCCATGCTGGTTTGGGGTCTGACCCGGTCCATGCTGGTTTGGGGTCTGACCCGGTCCATGCTGGTTTGGGGTCTGACCCAGTCCAGGCTGGTTTGGGGTCTGACCCAATCCATGCTGGTTTGGGGTCTGACCCGGTCCATGCTGGTTTGGGGTCTGACCCGGTCCGTGCTGTTTGGGGCCTGACCCGGTCCGTGCTGTTTGCCCAGTCCGTGCTGTTTGGAGCATCCCCAGCCCAGCACCACAGGCTGGGCTCCAGGCAGCCCCCGAGCCCCAGACCCCGCTGGCCACACGGCCAGGCTTGGACTGGGCTGGGCTGTGCCCCAGGAAATGCTGGCTCGGTCTGGTCAGACCCAGCCCAGGCAGGGCTCATCCATGCTGCACCACCCGGGACATCTGCAGCCCCGACCTCCCTTCCTTATCTCCAGTCGTTATCAGAGTTCATCTTCCAGTCAATAAAACCTGCTAAAACAACATTGATTCTCAAGTTCTGGAGAATCAAATCACTTGACTTCCTTGGTCCTCCAATTAAGGCACCAGAATAAATCTTAACTACTCCCTAATACCAGTTTTCACAAGACTTTCTTCGGCTCTAATCACGTTTAAGCACCTTGGCTAAAGGAATTGATTTCCATTGCTTTTCCTTCCTGCCACCTCAGAGAGTCTGCTGAGCTTCCCAGTGCCTCTCCTCTTCAGCTCTCTGGTGAATTACTGCTGCTAGCTCCGAGGTTCAGCAGGATCTGCTCCACCACTAAAAAGAGCTATCTTGTCTCCAAATGATATTTAATTATCTCCATTAAACATTACAGGCTGCTCTGATGCTGGAGATGTAAATCAGAGGGAACAAGAGGAAGATGAGAGCATATTGTTCACTGCATGTTTTGTCCTCCTACTCCCTCTCTTAAATAAGTGTCTCTAGAGGTAAGGCCAACACGGAGCTTGTGAACACTCCAGTTATTCCATTTGCAATACACACATTATTTTACACTGTGAAACCATGAAACTCAGGACCTGGGCAGGGCTAAACCTCAGCTTTCCCTGCTGTGGCAGAGGCAGTTAAAGACTGAATGGATGGTGTTTAATGAGCAATTAACAGTGCAAGAAAAGCTCTAATTACAGAAATATAAACACGCCCCAAATCACTTTGGACATGGTAGGGTTGGGACGCAAATTTTTTGCTTTAGTCTACAAGAATTCGTTGTTGTTTCTCTTTAAACCTCTGCTAAGCTTCTGCCTCAAAGACAAAACATGAGGCAATTTCTATGACTGAGCATGATGGTTTCTATTTTTATTATTCTTACATGCCTGCTTAAACCACTTAACAAATAAACCTGCAAGTCGATATTTTTGCATCCATCTCTTACGTACAGAGAATCCTACCTTCTGCTCTGCATGGGAACCTTGCTAGACTGAGATGGTCTTTGCAGAGCAGCTCTTTCCTCCCCCTGCAAATCTGTGCTGTGCACAAAGGAGCTGACGTTGGTGTGAGAGCATCTCTCTCCAGGACCCACAGAGGCCCTGCTGTGTGGACAGGAGATTCCCTTACAGTGCCTGCAACTCGGGGGTTTTTACTCATTTTGGAGGAAAAGGCTGAAAGAGGGTAGGTTTAGATTAGATATCAGAAAGAAATTCTTACCATGAGGGTGGGCAGCCCTGGCACAGGTGCCCAGAGCAGCTGGGGCTGCCCTGGATCCCTGGCAGTGCCAAGGCCAGGCTGGACACTGGGGCTGGAGCACCTGGGACAGTGGGAGGTGTCCCTGGGACAGTGGGAGGTGTCCCTGCCATGGCAGGGTGGCACTGGGTGGGATTTGAGGTCCCTTCCAACCCAACCATTCCATGGATATCTGACTCCAAGGCTCAATGCTCTCTTCACCCACGGTGGTTTGGGGCAGGATGGTGCCCTGGCAGTGCCCTGGGAAGTCACTCTCTGTGACACCCATCCCTCCAAGCAAGACCTCCCCCGGCCCTTCCTGCTCCTCTCCTGGCAGTTTTCCTTGCTCCTTCCATTTTGTTCCTGTTTATTCTAAAACAAACAGAAAGAAAATCCCACTCCAGCCATGAAGGATGCTCCTTCTGCAGGGGCTGCTCCATTTGGGGCCCTTTGCTTTCATCACCCACTCACGGGAGGTGGCAGAAGTGCTCAAGGACCAATTCTTGCTGCTGAAAGCTGTGATCAAAGCAAACCCTGACTCCAGCATCCACCTTCAGCAAGGAAATTGAGAACCATCTGCATAACTCCCATTGTACTGAAGGAGCCCTCCAGGCTTTGTTGCTGATGAGCTCAGATCAGCAGCCATTATTTCTGCCTCCAAATAGCAGATTGTGTTTGTACAACACGGGCAGAGCCTGGCTGTGCCCTGCTCTCCCAAATCCGGCCTGGGCTGGCACTGTGTGCTCTGGGATGCTCTGCAGGGGGATGAACTCTGCTCCAAACAAAGCAGCAGCAGAGGGAGCCGAGGCTTTCTGCAGCAGAACTCGCCCTGAGCTCCAGCCCCCAGCCCCAGCAGAGCCCCCCATCCTCTGGCCAACCTACAGGGACAATCCTGCAGGGACTGCAGGGAGTGACCCCCAGCACCCCCCTGAGCCCCTGAAAAGGGGGCTCACCTCAAAAACGCACACTGGAAGAGGATCAGGATTGCAGGGATGTGTGAGGCCCTGTGGGAAACCACCTCATCTTTGTGATACACTTACATTAACCCTTGCATAGGCAGGAAATGCAAAATATTCATTGAAATCACAGAATCACCTCTGGGATCACCAAATCCCATCACGAACCCAGCAGCAGCACCACGCTCACCAGCACATCACCTCCTGGAGTGCCACGTTGACACTTTTCTGGACTCTAAGGATGGTTTCACCGTGCCTGTGGAAATACAGGATCACTCCCTGCACAGACATTCAAACGGACCCTCCCCTGTCTGGAGCCACTATTTCGTGATTCATTCCTTCCCAACTAACTTTGAAGAGCTATTCTGTAACTCCACAGCCACAGTTCCCATGGGTGGCTGCCCCGAGCCCAGCACTGCTCAGCGTTAATCCCAAGACGGGGCTTTGCAAGGCTGAGCTTTTCCCTTGGCTGCCTCAAGAATTCAGCAGGCTGGAAACCCCCAGCCCTGCCCAGCAGCGTGGCGTGGTCGGCGCAAGAGCTCTGCTGGGGAAATGATGTTGTCAGCCCAGTGAGCTTGACATTCAGAGATATCACAAGGCAAGCAAGGAGAAAAGTTTCATCAACACAGTAATTACTGCCCTGGACTCCACGGAGCTGCAATTATTTCCCGGTGAGGGGCTGTCAGCTTGTGCTGCAGATAAAAACTGTTGATAGGGCTGCCAGGGGCCCGTGCAGAGTTGGCTTTTCAGATGTAAAACCCTCCTGGCAATGCTACATTTTCCAAAATAAAAAAAAAAAAGAAAAAAAAAAAGGAACAAAAAAAGTATCCCCGGCGAAATCCAATTTTTCAAAAAAAAAAAAAAAAAAAAAAAAAGAAAAGAAAAAGAAAAAAAAGGAACAAAAAAAGTACGTGTCAACACTATGCATTAAACACCTACACGTTTTTTCCTTTAAAAATTGTGTTGCTTCTTAGCCTGAGGCAGTTCAGTATGCACCAGAAATTGCAGGGGAAAAAGAGACCTTCCCTCCCCACTTGTCCTTTTCTGCCATAATGGTGTGCACAGGACAGGGGCAGCTGTGGCCTGCCCTGAGCTGGTGATGCTGAGCCACGGGCAAGTGCCTCTGCCACAGCCAGGCTCACGGGTGGGAAAGCCCCAAAATGTTCCCAAATCTGCTGTTCCAGTCGAACACAGACTGCCCAGACCTGGGGCTCGTGGTGAACGGGTCACAGTGGAGACAGAGAAGCCTGAGCAGGAGCTGGGTCCAGCTGCCATGGAGGGAGGCTCAGGCTGGATTTTGGGAAAGGTTCATCCCCAGAGGGTGCTGGCACTGCCCAGGGAATGGGCACAGCCCCAGAGCTCCAGGAGCCTTTGGGCAGTGCTCCATGGATGCCCAGGGTGGGATTTGGGGGGTGTGTGCAGGGCAGGGGCTGGGCTGGATGATCCCTGTGGGTCCCTTCAGGCTCAGGGCATTCTCTGATTTCCACCTCTGTAATGCCCTCTCCTTTCTGGCTTCCATTTATGTTCCCATCTTCCAGATAATTTCCTTTTTCTGTCTCCTCAGCACAGCCGGGAATGGAAAAGGCTGGAATTAGCACAGCAAAGAGATCCCTCACTGCCAACATCAGACATCAAAGCAGCCACTCAGAGGCTTCAAAGGGACCCTGGTGACACAGCAGCCCCGTGGGGACAGGAGTGAAGCCACTTCTGCCTGAGTGTCCCCCGTGAGACAGCAGCAAAGCCCAGCGTGGCACTGCTGCTCCCTGGCAAAGAGAGCTGCTCCAGTGCCCAAACATTTCACCCCCTGGGCTGGGGGCTCCTCACCTGCCAGCTCTGCCCTCCCTGCACTCCTGGGCCAGCTCTACCTGCCTCTGCTGCTGGCACTGCTGGCTGGGGAGCCCCCCCGCCAGGTAATTATGTAGAACACGATTGTGGCCTTGGGCTCTGCCTGCTCAGTGTTTGCAATTCGATTTTACTACAAAAGTACATATTAACATTAAAGGAGCATTACAATGCAGCAAATGTGATAAAGCAGAGCCACGTTACGTGTGCCTTCTGCTTCTGTTCTTCCAAGAATCATAATCACCGTTAATTTATGGCCTTCTGAGGAGGATCTAATTACTCCAATCAGCCCCCATTTCACTCCGAGGGTGCACGTGTGCTCTTCCCTGCCTTTAAATACCTGCCTTGACTGCAGACAGACCCAGACCTGATCCCCAGTGGCCCTGCAGCCTCCCCTTGCAGGACGGGCAGGTGCCTGGGGGGACATCCCTGCCAGGACCAAGCAAAGGCAGGAATCCCCTTCCCAGGAGAGCCCTGGCTTGGGAACACAGCACTCTGGGTGATCTGTTTATTCCCAAAACGCCTTTGTTTTCCAGGACACCACTTGAGGAGCAGAGGCTCCTTCCCCAGCCATCCCTGTCCCGTCCAACTGCAGTGCCAAGCCCCTTCTCTCTGCTGCACCTGAGTGTGAGCTGTGGGACCCACAGATGCCCAAGTTTAGGCACCAAGTTTGCCATTTTTCTTTCTCTTTTGCAGCCCTGGTGGCAGAGGGAGCCGTGGCAGAGCTCCTGGTGAACACAGGGAACCAGCCCAGCCAGGAATATTCTGTATTTCCTGGGGTGTTCTCTCCCCCAGGAGCCTCAGGGGCCATAACCCAGCCCTAGCCAGGGGGTGCTGGGTCTGAGTGTCTGTCCAGGGAGCAGAGCTCCCTCCAGAGCACCAGGGAGAGGAAATCAGGAAAACAGAGACAACAGCTCCAGGACCTGGGATTCCTGTAGAACTTCAACCGCACAGATGGAAATCCTGAGCTCCTGCTTGGGGTTAAACCATTGGCAGTGGCACCCTAAAAAGCCTTTAATCTGGCTGGGCTCTGACTGGTCACAGCCTCCCTTCCCACTGGGGAGGACAATGAATGCAGGAGGCAATGAGGGAAATCTCACGGAGAACTTTACCCAGGAGCTGTGCTTAAAATTTTTGTTCAGTTCTACAGAAATTAGAATTGAAACCCTACAGACACTCAAAGGTTTTAACAAGGGTTTTTATACACTTTTCAGCAGTGTTGTTATATAAACTGATAAAAACCTAGGCCAGGATCAGTTTTGTAGTGAAGGTCATCAGCCTTCCAAAAATTCCACTGAGTATTTCACTTCTGGATTTCAGAGACCACCTAATTTCTCCTCAGTTAAAATGTGGAACTCCAGTACTCCACAAAAATGGATTTTCTTGAATACCCTGTGCTTTGAGGCTCTCCAGACCTCTCCTCTCCTCAGCCTGGAGGTCGGAGTGCAATGAGGTGAAGCTGCTCTTCAGTTCAGCCTTGACTCAGGACAATTGTAATGCCAGATCCCTGAATTCCAGGGTGTTCTCAGGGATACAGTCCAGGCTGGGTGAAATGAAGAACTTCAGCATCTGAACATGCAGATAACGAAGTGATGGGTGAAGTGAAAGTGCATCAATGAGAAATCCCTGCTATCAGAATCCTCCTTTAAACAAAAATGATAAAAAAATTGGAACAAAAGCTGCAATCCACAGTGTCCCTGTGAGAGCCCCAAATCACAGCAGATCCAGGCACATTCCCTGGGAGCCTCAAAGCCTGGTTTCCTCCACAATCCCACAGTGTGAAACTCCAACAAATGTTGCATTAAATTCCTCATAACTCCCAAATCCACATATGTAGAGTTGCTATAGCAACTGTCAGCCCAAGCCTTCCCAAGGGAGAAAATAAAAGTGTGTCCTACCTGGCTAATTGGTATTTGTGTTACAGAGAATTGAAGGGTAACTTAGTTCCACCAAAAAATAGAACAGAGACTGAAGTGCTCCTGTGCTAATGTGACATTATTTAATCTGAACAAGGACCCATTTTGCATGTGCCTTCAAATTACAGTATTTATGGAACACTCAACACAATAAGGAAAAGTGTTGCTGCCAAATATGCCTGACTTGCCCTGCTCATTGATTTGAATAAAAGGGGCACAAAATAAAAATAAAAAAATAGAGAAACAAGAAGGAAGGTGGAAGAGCTGATGGGATTAGGGACTCCAAATTTCATTACAAAACCTACAACCCCCCCCAAAAAAACCCCTCAACAGTTTACAAGTGAAAGTTATGCAAAAATAAGCTGATGGAAGGTGACAGCTCTTTTCCCTATTTCAACTTTTCCCTGTTTCTCATCACTGCAATAAATCTCCCAAGCAGGACAACCACACTGGCTGAACAATAGTCACCCCTCACTCAGAGGCACAATTAGAGCTTTTTAACTTGAAAAAAGCCCTGAAGATCGTTCAGGAGAAGAATCCCCCTGGCAGGATGTATTTCAGGAGCACACTGACAGCTCTCACTGGCTGGTAAACACATCCAGCAGTGTGTTTGTTTAATCTTAGCACAATTACTAAATAAAAGCAATCAGAGCTCTGAGGCAGCAGAACCTCTATGAAACATGAAAACATAACAATGACACCTCTGTCTCCATCAGCCCAATGACACAGTCTGAGAAAATGAGATTTTGGGGGAACATTCAGCTTCTCTGGGCACCCTGGGCCTCCCCACCCTCACAGGGTGGATTCCTTCCAGATATCCAGTCTAAATGTCCCCTCCTTCAGCTGAAAGGCACAGTGGCTTTCCATGAAGCACACACTAAAGGAAGGACCTTCCTGAGCAGGGACAGCACACGCCCTGCCCCAGGGCTGTCCTGCTCCTCCAAGCTGTCCCAGCATTTCAGGCTACAGGAGAACACAGCCCCCAGAGCTGCAGAGAGGCAGGCAGGGAGCAGGAGCTCTGACTGACAGCCATGGAAGCCCAGGGGAAGGATGAGCACATCCCTGGGATCCACGTGCTGCATCCCAACAAAGGCCATAAATCACAGCTGAGCCATACGCCGCAACCAGCCACGCGTTCTCTCCGTTCCTGATGTGGACAAACAAACAGTCGGGTGAACTCAAGCTGTTAAAAGGTCTGAAATCTGCTTTTGCCACGTGTCACCTCTCCTGCTCCTCATGGCTCATCTCCATCCTGGAGAAACTCGGATTTCTGGCCTTCCTCACACCACCCCTCCTCCCTCCACCTGCTGCAACAGCTCCTGCTTGAATTATTCACCTTTTATGAATTACCTGCAGCACATTGCTAGGGGTTTGGTGGTTTTTTTTTTTGTTGGAGGTGTTATTCCGTACCCTGAACAAGGCAGGTGTTTACAATATGCCTTCCACCAAACAACATTATGCTTGTGTTTATCGATAAAATAAAATAAATCCATCCACTGAAACCCCCAGTGTTATATATAACCCCATTCCTCAGTTTTAGAGACCGTGCTGCATGAGATTTTTCAGCAGGTGCAATTTCCATTTCAGCACAGACGTGTGTGGCTAAGCTGAGGCACAATATTTTCCAGAGGAAATATCTGACAGGAAATCAGCAGCAAGCACCAAAAAGCACAGTCCCTGCACCCCCACCCAAAAGGAGTGCCAGGAAAGGAGGAAAAGCAGCAAAGCTCCTGCAGCACGGCTCTGGACAGGACAGGGCAGGAGGGGGAAAGCCCCAGGAGGAGCACAGGGACACAGGGACAGGGACACAGGGACAGCACCTGGGGCCCTCCACACACAGCCCCTGCACAGGGGTCCCACTGGGGGCTTTCCTGGACAAGACACAGCAGCTTCCAGCCCAAGGAATGGGGATGAGCCCCAGCAGCAGAGAGCAGCCCCTGCTGTCCCTGTCCCCAACATCCCCAATGTCCCCAGGATGGAGCACAGCACACCGAGGGCTGCTTGCCCTGCCCTGTCCCACCCTCTGTGCTCTGGGTGAGATCAAGCTCATCATCATCATCATCACCATCCATCATCATCCTCCTCCCTTCTGCTGTCCTGCATGGGCTGTACAAGGACCAGGGCTCCCAGAGCCCAGGTTTAGCTCAGCCCCAGGAGCATGTGGAAACCTCAGGCTTTTGCTGCTGCACAGCCCTGAGTGCTGGCAGAGCCTTTGGACTTTTTGTGGTTTAATATCAGCCGGTTAAATCTCTGCAGACAACGACTCCAAGCACTTCACCTCCGTCCCCTGCAGCCCCACTGCCAGGCAGGAGCTGCTCAGCCCTCCTGGTGTCAGAGCAGGTACAAACAGACCCCGCTGCACTCCCAGCTGCTGCTCTCCTTATCTCACCTCAACAGGGAGAGCAGAGGCGTTTGAAGTGCTTGTGAGCCTTGGCAGGTCTCCTTTCCCACTGAAATGAATTCCCTCTGGGATGCAGTGGCTCTGGAAAGCCCAGTGCAGAGGTGAGAGGATCTGTGGGAACCTCTCTACAAGCTCTGTTCCTGCCTCTGATCCTGAGTGATCCCCTCTCATCAAACTCCCTCCTGGGTGATCCCCTCCTCCCCTGAGGCCAAACACCTGCAAATCCCTGCAGCCTCCTGAGCTGGAGAGAACGAAGCTCTGAGCAGCCCCTGAGCAGGGAAGAGCCCTGGAGCCTCAGCTGGAGCTGTCCCAAGGCCCGGGTGTGCTCCTGCAGCTGCACCTCCACAGCTGGAGTGACCTGTGCCTCCTGGAAGGGACAGCTCCAGCTGGGCTCTGAAATCTGCTCACCCCTTACAAACACAGTAAGCCATCCACAGCCCTGGGCCTGCCCCAGTGCTGTGCTCCAGAACAAACGCAGAATGGAAACAGAGGAGGAAAAAGGACCAAGAAGCCAAAGGTCCCACGAGAAGTGCGGGTTCAGGCTCTGGAGACAACAGATGGATGTGCTGCCACATCCATGCAGGGGCTGGGAGCATTTGAGGCAGGTGAGGATGTCTGGATCCAGGGCACCACAGGTAAGGCTGTGGCAGCAGCTTCCTCCAGGCTGGGCTGGGGTGGAGGGGTAAACCAGACTGACAGCAGTTCAGGACAGCCCAGTATCGCCACTGCCTCTAAATACTAGACTTGGGGGTGTTTGCCAAATCCCTCTGAAAGGACAGCTTTTCTCCAGGGAGAAGTGAAAGTGAATCTGCATGGTGGAGCATCAGCTGGAGCCACTGGGCTCAGCCACGGGAGCTCAGGACAGGCCCTTTACACCGTGGTGTAAATGTGTCCTGGGGCTGTTCTGTGAGCACAGCACTCATCAGACTCCACACTGCCCTCAGGGCTCAGGTCCAGAGGCACAGGGGCCCACCTGAGTATTTTTTTGACAGTTCTCTTGCTTACATCTTGTATTCAAAATGATTTAGTTAGGAGATGCCTCTTTGTGGGTAATATGACAGCTAATTCCCACTTATCCTACTGTAAAGAAACAATTGAAATAGATGCAACAATAAAACTAATGGCTAACGTGATTGCTATTGATCATTTGCCGGTTTTTAAAATGGATGGCCCACGAGCTAAACGGGGAAGGAAAACAGTGCCACAGATTGCCTGTGAGTGAGGAACGAGCTGACTGGAGAGCTCAGCTGGAAATCCACGGACAGCTGACCACCAGCACGTGGCTACAACCACAGTGAATCCTGGGTGCACTCTCACCTACCTTTTCAGCTGACTGGGCAGTGCCAAAAAATATTGGAATGAAGGCAAGCCATACTATACAGGTAGTGTACATAGTGAATCCAATGGGTTTGGCTTCATTAAAATTCTCTGGGACCCCCCGAGTCTTGATGGCATACACAGTGCACGTCACCATGAGCAGAATGCTATAACCCAAGGAACAAATGATTTGTAGATCCGTAATGTCACACTTGAGAACTCCTCTGGCCTGGTCGGGGTTCATAGTTTTCTGCTCATCATAATCTATGATGATGTTGGGCGGGTCAACTGCAAACCAAATGAAGACCCCCAGCAGCTGCACCGATATCAAGCTGGAGGTGATGGCCAGCTGCGAGGTGGGGCTGATCAGCCGCGGCGCCGTCACCGACTTCTTGCCCTGCTCGAAGATGCGGTAGATGCGGTTGGTCTTGGTCAGCAGCGCCGCGTAGCTGATGCACATGCCCAGCCCCAGGAAGATCCTGCGGAAGGAGCAGACGGCCACGTCGGGCTTGGCGATCATCAGGAAGGTGATGATGTAGCACAGGAAGATGCCGGTCAGCAGCACGTAGCTGAGCTCCCGGCCCGAGGCCCGCACGATCGGCGTGTCGTTGTAGCGGATGAAGGTGGCCATGACGAAGATGGTGGCGATGATGCCCAGCATGGCCAGGAAGACGGGGATGACGGCCCAGGGCGAGTGCCACTCCAGCTTGATGATGGGGATGGAGCGGCAGCCGGTGCGGTTCTCGTTGGGCCGCTCGTTGTAGGAGCACAGCAGGCAGGTGACCTCGTCGGCCTGGTACTGGTAGCCGTCACACAGCTCGCAGTGCCAGCAGCACGGCATGCCCTTCACCATCTTCTTCCTCTCGCCCGGCCGGCACGGCTGGCTGCACACCGAGGGGGGCACGGCACGCACCCCCCCTCCCCACTGCATCTCCTCGATCTGTGGGACAGGACACAAACAGGCTTGGGGTTAGGCCTGGCTTAGGGCTGGTTTAGGCCTGGCTTAGGGCTGGCTGCACATCGAGGAGGGCACAGAACACACGTCCCTGCCCCACTGCATCTCCTGGATCTGTGGGACAGGACACAAACAGGCTCAGCATTAGGCCTGGCTTAGAGCGGGGTTAGGGCTGGCTGCACACCAAGGGGGGCACAGAACACATGTCCCTGCCCCACTGCATGTCCTCGATCTGTGGGACAGGGACACAAACAGGCTCGGGGTTAGGCCTGGCTTAGGGCTGGTTTAGGCCTGGCTTAGGGCTGGCTGCACACCGAGGGGGGCACAGAACACACGTCCCTGCCCCACTGCATATCCTCAATCTGTGGGACAGGGACACAAACAGGCTGGGGGTTAGGGCTGGCAGCCACAGACGTGAGCTGGGAATGAAGGGAGGGGGCTCAGGGGAGCCCCAAAACACAAACCCCGAGCGGATAAACTTCCCATGGGCAGAGTCCTGGAACCACACCCCGGTGCCTCTGTGTGGGGCTCTGGCTCCTAGCTGTGCTCACTGCCTCCATTTCTCATTTCCATTTCTCGTTAAGTCTGGTGGAATGACATCCAAGCCCAGATAAACCACGAGAGTGAAAAGCTGTTCTTTCATGAGAATCAGTAACAACACTGCAAACCTCGAGGGAAGGCAGGACTTACACTTGCAAGGCTGCTTCCCACAAACCTTGGGGCTTCTTACCGAGACAGAGCAGAGATCTCCTTTCCTGGAAGTGCTACTGACCAGGGAAGATTTGAAATGAGGGGGGAATGTTTTCTGTAGGGCATGGGATCACTGAGAATGGGGGAAGGTCTGCTATATGAGCCAGGTGAGAAATATGAAGGACAAAGAAAATGGTCATCACTGAAAAATGCAATAATTAGATAATATTTCATTTCAAAGTCACATTCAGCTTTTGAAATACCACATGTGCTTCTGGGAATGCAAATGATAAATGGTTACATTAAATACATGGAAAGTCTCACTTACTCTGCAGTCTGGAGAATCCTGAACTCCAAGGCAGGCAACAAAGGCTCCCAAGTACTGTGGAAAACGGGGCTCACAAATCATTTCCAGCTCTGCCTGACTAAAGCCACTCACCAGCTTCCAAGAGCAAGGAAGGTTTGGCATTGGAGCCCCAGTGAAACAGTCCAGACTGGAAGCCTGGGATGGCCCTGGCATTGCCAGCACCAGTTACCAGCCCAGCAGCACCTCAGTGGCTCCAGCAGCTGCTGTGTGTGTGTGTGTGTCCTTTCCAAACATCAAACCTGATCCCCGGGATAGATGTGAGTAAGTGTCATTAAAAACAACATTGCAGCTGTTTTTCCTTAGGTCACTTAAATGTTGCGAGAAAGTGCTCTTGCAACTAACAGAAAAACCGGGGGTTTTAATGTAGAACCTTGAATTTCAGTCCAGGGTAAGGGAATTTATTCTTCCCAGCCCAAGAGGCAGCCAGACATTGCACCCAGAGCGAGCCAACAGTGTCACAGCCTGAGCTGCACCCTTGGCAGCTCTGTGCCCAGGGACACCAGGAGCCCCTGACTGCAGCCCTGGCAGCTCTGGGGAGGATGTTCTCCTGCTCCCACACATCCCCCATCCCGAATGCCTCCAGAAGAGGGACTGGATCCACTCACAATATATATTCTCATTATGTTCACTATAGAACAAACATTAACAAGAAATGCTTAGTCTGTCTCGTAAGGCCTAATGTAATTGTTCATTTTAATGAATAAAGTAACTCAATATCTGTGGATAATTCAAATATTGTTGCTTTGCTTCCCTCTGCCACAAACATTTCCATAATAAGCCATTTGTTCTGAACTTAATTGTTTCGTGCAATGTTTGATTAAAATAAAAATCAGTACAAAAATAATTACATTAGTGGTAATTAACCTACTCAGGGAAGAAAATAGCCACGTTCCTGATCCCACTTTCATAATGATGGTGCCATTAATTTCACGGACACACAGAACCCAGCGGCGAGGACTGGGCTCAGATTTATTGCCACCTCCAGACTGCAGCTCCTACCTCAGCACTTCAGACTATATTTGTGTATATTCCACTTCGCAGACAGCAATATTTGCATGACTTAGCTCTTCAGGCTCAGCTATTAATGTCTTGTAATTAGTTTCTAAATCCAGGGATTTGCCATGATAATGGTTTTAAGCTAAGAATATGTCAATAACACATCCTCAGCAGAGTCTTCTGCAAAATATCAACTGAAATCCCTTCAAGAGATAACAGTGATGATAAGCCAGAGTGCCAGAGAGGCTGCAGAGCTGCTCCATGCCTGGCCCAGACTGGTGCTGCACTCACACTGGAGCTCCTTTTCATTTCCCTGCCTGCAGGGAGTGCTGGGGAAGCCTTGCCCAGCACTGAGCCTGCAAGGGGTGGGGGCAAACCCCACCAGTTCTGGCTTGTGCCAAACAAATCCTGCACTGAGCAGGGCAGGCTTAACACCTCTGCAGGATAACACAGAATTCCCAGAGCCTCCAAAGCCCCTCTTGAAACAGAAGGATTGTTCCTGCAGCAGCACGTGAGCTCTGGGAAGGGCCATGTCCCTGTGCCTGCTGTGGGAACTGACACTGCTCCATCCCATCCCATCACCCCATTATCCCATCCCATTTTCCCATCCCAGCTCACCCATCCCATCCCATCCCCTTATCCCATCCCATCCCCTTATCCCATCCCATCCCCTTATCCCTTTATCCCCTTATCCCATCCCCTCCCTGGGGTCCCCACCACGGTCCCAGCCCAGCCCCTGGGTGCTCCCTGCTCCTCCCAGAGCTGCCCTCAGCCCTGCTCTGCCACCCCAGAAGGAGGCAGAGCTCTCTCCCACCTGCTCCTTGGTGCTCCCACAAGTACAATTCTTAACTCTCCTTTACTTCCCTTTCATTTCTACTCTTCCTTTGTCTTTTGTTGAGTATTTGTCACCTTTTTTTAGCAACTTACTGCTCTGCCCCAGCAGCACTGAGAGTTCTCTGAGCACTCAGAGCACCACCTTTAATGAGATCCAAGGGCCATTTGTTCTACATTAAAGCAAGGACATTTCCAGCACACCACTGATGTAGAGAAAAATGCTTAATCCACAGTTTTTGCAAAAAAATGCTTATTATTATACATTTCTGTTGACACACAATAAAATGGAAAATTAATTATTTTAATGCTTTTATATCTGCCTACAGCTTTGTGTTGTCTTCTCACTAATGGAAGGGGGTGGGCCATGCATCTTCAGTATTCATCCTGCAGCCCCTGCATAATATTTTTTTTAATTAAAATAGAGCATGTGCCTCCAAATGTGCATTTATAACACACAGTCCTTGTCTCTTTAAATTGATTGGTTAGGGCAAAACTATCTTCTGAAAGCAGAGCTAATCCAAGGCAACTTTTTATCCTAAAGTGGCTTAGAATGAGGGAAAATCTGAATCACCACAGAATCCCAAACTGGTCTGGACATCAAAGGCCACCCAGTGCCACCCTGCCACGGCAGGGACACCTCCCACTGTCCCAGGGTGTCCCAGCCCCAGTGTCCAGCCTGGCCTTGGCACTGCCAGGGATCCAGGGCAGCCCCAGCAGGGATTTTTCTGTGCAGGGTGACAGGACAGCCCCAGGCAGGGCACAGAGCAGCTCAGCAGCTGCAGTCAGACTCGAGTCCCTAAGTGCTCCCAGTGCCCCACAGCTGGGGAGCCCAAGCCCTGGAGAACAAGCCTGGATGACAATGGCCAATCCAGAAGCAAATCCAGGAATTCTGGTTTTTCTCCTGAAAACTCCTTTTCAGAGTCTTTCATGGCACAGCCATGAGTTGACCTTACTTAAGGTTTGAGGAAAGGATTAGCCCTTTATCTTTGTTTATCTCTTATGAGCCAATAACTTCGTATTTTCTCTGTTATTTGTGATTGTGGAAAAGTTCTGCTTCTGCCAAAGCCAACACACAGCTCCCAGTCTGGAAAGGGCAGTGGGGAGAGGGAAGCAAGCTCGTGTGTGTCATTTGGAGAGCATTCCTCTTGGAGAGCCTCCCAGCCCAGAAATGCTGGCACTTATTTATCCTCCTTATTCCCCAGCTGGTTCAAGGACCAGTATTTTCCAGTCACATTGTTTGGTGCTGGTTTTCCCCTCCTGAAGCCTCAGCATCAATGGACAGTGATTTCCTCATCACATCTCATGTGCAAGGCAGAACAACACAGGGCAGGGAAGGAGGATGAAAGAAATACAAAATACTGAGGGAAATTCAGTACCCAGCTCATTTAGGCCCTAATTAGATTGCAGCAGTGATATTAATAACACTAATAATATTAAATTATCCTGCTCAGGTTGTGCTCAGCCAATTGGGCCCTAAAAGAAGTGCAGATGAGCACAGAAAATGAAGAATGGCTGGTGGCAATGCACACTGCCAGGGCAGCAGCTGCCTCCCAGGGCAGGGAATTTTCTCCCCACACACAGGGGGGATCCTGCAATCCCTCTGCAAAAACCCTGCAGGGGGCAGGTGGGACTCACCCCAGGCAAGGGGCACCCCGAGCTCCCAGCCTGGGCTGAGGGAGGAGAAAAGCCTGTCCCACCCCTTCCAGCTGCATCTTGGGGAGGAAAAGGCCAAAACCTGCTCTTGCAAAGGGAGCTGAAGGCTGTGCAGCCCTTCCCCAGTCAGTCAAACACAGGCACTGCTAAAGCAGCACGAAATCCCTGAAATCCCCATGAGCACTGGGCAGCAGCTGCTGGGTGCTGCTGCTCAGCCAGCCCCAGACCCCCTGGCCAGGTAAAGGTGGGATGAACCAGCAAAAAGAAGGGCCTCCCGTGGGAATCACCCCAGCAGCATCTGCACAGAATGTACCTCTTCAGTTTGGTGGAACAAAAACCACACAGAACAGGAAAACAGAGCAAACAAAGGCTTCCCCTCAAGTTGTGTCAGAGCAGACTGAGGACCCTTTGCAGCTGTTTTTAGGGGCCATTGTTGTCCACCATGTGAACAATTAGCTGGGGACACCTTGAATTCCACATGCTACCTCTGATTTTACAGTCCTGCTGCCAGCCACAGCGAGTCCTTCAGAAATCAGTATTCAAGGACATTGAAACAGAGATTATTTCTGGCCCACTCAATGCATGTGGCCTGCCAGGAACCTCAGTGCTCTGCTAAAAATGCTGGAAACTCCGAGGACTGCTCCTCACATGGGCCTGATGTGAGCAGAGCTTTCAATCAGCCTTTGTGGCATTTCTCTCTCCTCCCTAAAGCAAACAGGCACGACGTGACACATCTGTCATCACTGCTGCTCCGCCACCCTCGGCACTGGCATCGGTGTGGGACCAAAATTTCATTTTGCAAAACACAGCTGGGTCATGTTTGGGACCTGCAGGAGCAGCTCTAAGCCAGGAGTTCCCAGAGCTGTTCATACAGTTTACTAAAGGAGTTCACTCGCAAATTTGATCAACACAAATGGAGACAAAGCAGCAAGCTGTGGCTGCTGTTAATTGTCACCAGACTCCTGGCACCACTGGCAGGTGCCAGCCCCTGATCTGCCATTAAATCTGGGGCAGCTGAAGCCCCAAAGCTGCAGTCCTGCTGAGTGGCCCAGGCCTGGCAGGGAGTGCCAGGCTCTCAGCACTCGCAGGGACAGGGATGTTCAGCACTCACCTCCTCCCAAGCAGACAAACAAGAGGTGAGAAAGGAGGCCCCAAAGAAGGGAACAGCACAGCTGCCTCGGGGTGCCCTGGCCTCTCCAGACACAAACCCCACACTGCTGAGCACTCCTCCCAGACAGAAATCACTCTCACACTGCCAGGGAAAAGCCACAAGTGCCTTTGATCCAGAGGCACAGAGCCAGTCATTATCGTGCTGAAGTTCCTGGACTCTCCTCTCCTGCAGAGCCTGGCCCTTGCCCACAGCACTGCCCACACAGCCCCACACACCTCCAGTGGGGAGCGCAGGGACAAACAGAATGTTCTCCATCCAACCTCCCTCGCCAGGGCAAGGACAGACACAAAGGAACCATCTGCTGCCACCTGCATGCCCCTGGGGATGAGCCCCAGAGGTGACCCCAGGGAGGGCTGGGACGAGGGGAACAGGGATGGAAACACTGGGCAGAACTCAGCTGAAGGGCCAGTGGGTCTGCCTGGGAGCCTGAGCTGCCTGCTGGGCTGGCACTGAGTGCCCCATGCTGCTGAGGGTGCTGCTCCCACGCTCCCCTGGCACTGTGGCAGCAGGACAGCTCTGGGGCACAGCTGAGCTGCTCTGCTCTCCACAGCTGGGTGAACTCCTCCAGACACAGCAAAGCACATCTGCCACTGAAGAGCCTCTTCCCGCTTTCAGATATTAAATAAAGAATATTGCACCCTCAATAATGCACAAACTGACATTGTTACTCCTGCCAAAAGCAACCAAACATGTTCATTAGCCATAAAATATCCCACAAAGCATTTGCTCTTGAATATATTTGCTGACAAAACTACATTAGCCTCACAAAAAGGCTTTACAGAAGGGTGTGTAGGCACAGAACCAGCACCTCTTTCGAAGGCCAGGTGATTTATTTGTTAACTCCCATTTCGTACATAACTCATTCTCAGAGTGTGTCTGCCTGCAGCTCGTGGGCATGGAGGGAACAACACAAGACAAAGCAAAATCTCAAGTCACATCTTCTGCTACATAATTTTTTTTTTTGCCATTATAGCTTTTATGAGCTCCTTACACTGCAGCTTTCTCCTGTCCTTAGCACACGTGTGATCCATCTCAGCCTGCTTTCCCTCAGTGTTTATACCCCCACAACACTTTCCCCTGGGACGTTCCCAGAGCTGCAGCAGGACCCCAGACCTGCTCTGCCCTGCCAGAGCTGGTGGAGCTGAGCTCCTCACCTGCCCTGGCTGCTGCTCTCACCCTGCTCTTACTGCCTGGGCCAAGGGTCAGTACCACAGAGAAAATGGCATTTCACATCCTCAGTGCTGAGCCCGAGCTGCTTTGCAGAGCGAGGGGTGACATTTAACCATGGCCCTGCTGTGGTGGTACAGCACAGACCTGCAGGGACAGCGTGCCCTGGCTGTGGGAGCTGCAGCTCCTGCCCGGCCCAGGGGGCTCCCTTCAGCTGTTCTGAGCCTGTGTCCCTGTCTGCTGAATCCCCTTCCAGCAGCCAAGGGCACCGAGCCCATCTGCAGGGCCACAGCCCCTGGTGTCACCCCAAGGCCCAGTCACAGCTTGGGCAGGACCTGGGTGCTTTCAGCCAGTGCCTCCCTCCTGGAGCAGCAGCAAGCAGCATATGGTCATTCAGCAGGCCAGTGGTGTGAAAAATTCCCTTCCGCTGCCTGGGAGCTAATGCTGCAAGTGCAGATAATTAAAGGTGTTTGTGCCGGTCACGGCTGACATGAGCAGTGAGAGATTGCAGAATGTAACGAGGGAACAAAACAAACAACATCCATTACTGCAGCACACGGCGGGCGTGGGGGCCACGGCGTGGCCCTGGGAGCAGCTCTGGAGCCCAGGGATGCAGTCACCCTTCAGCCCCTCCCTGGGGTTACAGAGCCAGGAGCTGTGCCACAGGCTGCAATTCCTTCTGCAAGGACTGCACTGAGCAGCATTAACGCTGGGAAGCAATCCCCACCACTGCACACACCCCAGCCTGGGATTGGGACTGGGACTGTCACCACGTGTCACTGCTGTGGCACCTGCAGGGACAGGAGCAGGGCAGCGGGAGATGCAGAGTGTCCCTCACAGTGCCAAAACCAGAAACTCCATCTACCCTGGACACATTCTGCTCCAAAGGAAAAACCCAAAACCCAGCAGCAAACCCAAGAAAACAAGGAACAGAAGTCAATTTGAACACGTTATTTTAGACAAATACCATCTGTTGGCAGAATATTCCTGAGCAGCAAACATCACTGAAGAGGTGCTTGGATCCAATTCCAATTCGAATATTTTATCAAAAAAGGCAGGTACAGCCAGGTCTCTTGCCAGCAGGTTCGACAGTTAATTACTCTCTTCACCAGCTCACTATTCATAACATTTATTTCCAAAATCCCTAACAGAGATGTTTATGGCATGTAAATTGATTAGTCTGAGCCCAAACAGATTCAGGAGGTGTTGAAGTGAGCAGGTTCCACATAAATTGCACAGAGGATTACAGAGTTACTCAATGTGCTTCTGTTTGTGGGGAGAAAAGGATTGCAGGGTGGAATTTCCATCCTGTCTGTGTCAGTGACCGTGGTGTCCCTGTCCCTGTCCCTGCTGCTGTCCTGCCAGCAAAGGCTCCCCCTGCTCGGGGGCAGCACTGACCCCCAGCTCACCCCAAACCCTGAGCTACAGGGACGTTCCTGATTCCAAGCAAGACTTTATTTCACACTCTGCTCCCCAGGGCAAAGAGCAGCTCCCAGCTGCTTGCCCAGGGAATTATCCAGGAGCCCAGGGCACGATCAGGGGAGCTGGGTCCATGAACAGCTGTGTCCATGGAACCCACTGCTCATTGTCAATCCCATCCATCTCCCAAGCACTCTGGCAGGGCTGCAGCCACATGTCCCTGGCTGCTGGGGCACATCAATAAAAGGGGAGGCACTGGCAGCAGCCCTGGGGGTCTGGGAGGCTCTGGGGAAGCACACCCTGTCCCAAACCCCTCTGCTCCACTCCCCTGAGCTCCAGGCTCAGGCACACCCAGCAAACAAGGCAGCTCTCCTCCTTTATCCCTGCATGCAGTGTCCTCAGGCATCTCTGATGTGTACCTGGCTCTGCCTGCAAACCAAGTAACGAGAGGGAAGGCTCAGCTTTATCTGAGCTCACAGCGGGCCCTGCCCGATGCTCGGCAAGGAATCCCCACGGTGTGACAGGGACAGGACAAGGTGTGTCCGTGCCCAGGCAGGATTCTCCTCCTGCAGCCATGCTGAAGGTGGGCTGCAGAGCCCCAGGGAGTGCCCTGTGCCCCGTGAGGAGCCAGCACAGAGCTGGAACACGGCGTCTGACACGGCGGAGACACCGCTGCAATTAACCCGCGACATGGTGCACCCAGTGCAGACACTAATGGCCTTATTACAGCATTAATTAGACAATCAGACTGAAAAACAGCCCCACGTCAGCTGGCTCCAGGAAGATCGCCCTCCCCAGTGGCAAATAAGCAGGTCTCAGGGAAGCACCTCAGGGCCCCAAGGTGGGATGAAGGACAGGGCAGTGTCCTGCCTGTGTGGAGCTGGGGATGGCCAAGGGGACCCCACAGCCCCTCAGGGCCCCAAGGTGGGATGAAGGACAGGGCAGTGTCCTGCCTGTGTGGAGCTGGGGATGGCCAAGGGGACCCCACAGCTCGGCTGGGTGCCCCCACACAGAACAGGGCCAGCAGCCCTCCCCAGGCAGAGCTGCCCTGTGGGGTCCAGCCAGCACCTCCAGCCCACCTGGCAGATCCCAGCACCCCACGGATCCCAGGAGCAGCTCGTGTCCACGGGCAGGAGCCCGGGCAGGTCTCTGCAGCCTCAGCACAAGGCCAACACCTGGAAACAACAATTTCACAGGGAATGTTTCCTTTACCTATTGATTTTGACAGTTCTGGGATACTTGCACAGGGAATGAGGTGGGGAAACATAATAAACCTGGGACCTGCTGAGTTAACTGTGCCTGGAGAAAGAGAAGCAATATCACCAAATTTCCCAGGAGAACCTGTGCTTCCTCTAGGAGCTATCCATTTCTTCCTCCTTCAGGCACATCAGTTCCTCCAGGAGAGATGTGTTTGTGTTTGTGTCAGGCACCTCCAAGCATAAGAAGCTGCATTTTTAGGAGCCAGCACTGTATGGGAGCTGCTCAGGCAGCTCCTCACATTCCTCCAGTGCCCCTTCTCCAGCAGCCCCAGAGGCTGCCCTACAAACAGCTCACACAGCAAGGACACCTCCCGAGCTGAGATGGGGCACAGCAGGGCACAGAGGGGTTCACAGAGGGGTTCATTCCTCCTCTGACATCCAGAGAGGCACAAGGAGCTCCACGTGGGGGCAGGACCTGTCTCCTGGCCACGCTGCCCTCAGCCATCCTCCCCATTCCCTGCTGCTGGAACCACCAAAGCCTTGGGTGCAAAGGAAAACCCAGCCTAAGAACAACTGAAAGGAGCCATTGGAAAGGCAAACCAGCCAAAAGCCAGCTGCTCCACAACACTCCTCATCCTGCCCAGAGCAGACTGGCTCCTCTTCACCAGCAGCACCTCTGGATTTGAAACATCAAAGCTCCAGGCAGTCCAAGCAGCTCTGGTAAGGCTGAAGCTGCCCTGGGGCACGGGTGCAGCCACCCAGAACCCCAGGCCTAGGTTAAAGCCCAGCTCTCCCGTGCCAGAACATCTCTCTCCAGCCTGAGTGCATGGGCTGTACCTCTCCTCCCACTCCCAGGGGTCACGGGGCTGTGCTGCAGCAGGAATGCAGCTGGCCAAGCTCTGAGCCTGAAATCAGGGCAGCAGGATGTGAACCACAAACCCTGCAGCCCAAATCTGCCTGCCAGTGAGGAGGGGGGCAGAGCTGGCACAGTCCTCACCAAGGAGAGGGGGGACCTGCCCTTCTCTGCCCCAGGGTGGGAGATGGGTGGGCACTCAGCTCCACACCCTTGCTGCAGGGAGAACACAGCACTGCAGTGCTTGGCATGGAATGCTGGCCAAGCCTTTAAAATCAGACATCTGCTCATTTCATCCTTGCATGGACACCTGACACACAGCCAAAACTGGCACTGCCCGTGCACTGGGTGCTGGGCAAAGCTTGGGCTGACTGCTGCCAAGCAGGCAAAGGAAGAGGGGGTGATGGCACTGCCCTCACATCAGTTGTGATGTCCCAAGTTTGCTGCAGTGAAAAGTCATCAAATGTTTTGTTATCTGACCCGAGATCCAGACAGCCCCAGGTAATTCACAAAGCCAGGTTTATCAACAATAAGAACACAGAGCAGATTTGAGGAGTCCCAAGGAAGTTGCTACAGCTCTCCTCAGTCTGTCTGCTAACACAAGCAAGAGAGAGAAAACTGAAACAGAAGTTACTCTGCAATCTAACATGGAAAGATCAGGTTCAGCTCTCCAGATTAATCCAGATTAATCCAGATTAATCCAGCCTGTGGCCACCATGCCCCAAAAAGTACCAGGAATGGGAAATGACCTTTGTTGAAGGCACCCACAAGAGACTGCACAGCAGCAGCCTGCCAGAGGAATCCACAGTGAAACATTTCTGCTCCTTCCTGGAATGAGGATGATGACAAAGAAGAAAATACTGACTCACCTAGCTGGTGTCCTGCAGCTGCTGCCCTCCTGTCCCTGGGTCTGCTGGGTCCTTACCTTTGAGGCTGTGCAGAGCTCTCCCCATTCCCAGGGACATGCAGACACCCAGGAGTGACCAGGATTCCCCTGGGACACAAAGCACCACGGCAGAGCTGCCCTCCTCAAAGCACCCAGCACCCCTGGCTCCCCCCTCTTGTGATGTATTTGAGAAATAAGAACTGGGAAAACATCCCCTGAAGAGTTATTGCTGCAATAATTACTGGAGACAAATCACATCCTCTGGTAGCTTTCCCTGGGATGCATTTAATGGAATTTATTTTGGTTATTTCCAGGAATCCTTGACTTCTCTAGACTCCACAATTGTCCTTATTATTGTAAGAAATAATCCAATAATACAAAAGGGACTCTCTTAGATACATATTTGTGAGAGAAACTGGGACACTTGAGTGATTAGAAGGGAAGTCAGGGAGAGAATCTCAACTACTGATATGACCCTGTGGCCATGAGGCTGCAAGGGTGAGGAAAGAGGTCTATTTATGGAAACATTTAACACAACAACAGGAATACAAATCAAGCTCCATTAATTTCACTTTAAATTTTAATGGGTCAGGATGTGCAGTTTACATAAAGAAGGATTTGCTTAATAAAATATTAATATTTTTTGCTAAAAGAACTGTAAATTGCAAGTTAATATAGGTTTCCTTATATAGAACATCAAAATTCAAAAAGCACTGAAAGAGCAAATCAAACACAGAAAATAAAAATGAGCCAAAATTCAAGGAGAGTGAAATACTGTGTGTGATCAGCCTCCAAGAGTGGACCCTCGGTGACCACATCATTTCCTTGATTTAACAAAAACCAGGAGAACATTCAAAATAGAATGTGTGGGGCCTTTGTTTCCACGCCAGGGCACGGCTGTGACCCCTGAGGGCAGCCCAGGGCTTGTGTCCCAGGCACGGAGGGCTGGGGGAGCTCCAGTGTCCCCACAGGCCACAGGGCCAGCCCCAAGTGCAGCGTGTGACAGCGGGTCCAGAGAGAGCTGGGCTGGAGCACCCCCTGGGCCACTCTGGGGTCACTGTGGGGCCACTGTGGGGTCACCTTCTGTGCCACCTCCTGTGTCACCGTGGGGTCACTGTGGGGTCACTGTGGGGTCACCTTCTGTGCCACCTTCTGTGCCACCCCTGGATCACTGTGGGGTCACTGTGGGGTCACCCCTGGGTCACCTCCTGGGTCACTGTGGGGTCACCTCCTGGGTCACCTTCTGTGCCACCTCCTGTGTCACCATGGGGTCACTGTGGGGTCATCCCTGAGTCACTTTCTGTGTCACCCCATGGGTCACTGTGGGTTTACCCCTGGGTCAACCCTGGGTCACCTCCTGGGTCACCTCCTGTGTCACCCCCTGGGTCACTGTGGGGTCACCCCCTGTGTCACCCCAGTGTGTCCTGGCCGCCTCTGTGTCACACAGCCTGTCCTGTCACCCTCCCAGAGGCCCTCTGGCAGCAGAGGCAGAGAGCAGCCACCACACAGCGAGGGTTGCCGACGCTCCTGGGCCGGGAAGGCCGGCTGAGGGAGGAAAGGCTGCTCCCACCGATAGCCAGGAACACCTCCACCCTCCTCAGGCCGTGTGGCTGCAGGGCCCCGGGGAGCTGCAGTCCGTGTCTCCTGGTAACTCCCCAGGGAGCCAGGCAGGAGGTGAAGCTGGCACCGGGAAGCCGAGGCCCAGTGCACAAAGCCAGCAGGGATCCCAGGCCCGGGCAGGGCCAGGCCGGGCCAGGCGGGCTCAGGCTGACACGCTCCCCAGCTGTGCCACCCACCAGTGCTGGGGGATTTTTTTCTGGGAAACATCAAAGTGTGTTTGAGCACCTGCTCCTATGTGCCAGTTTTCCTTTAAGCATCATCCCAGAAAGGGCACCTCACCCACACGGATTCAAAACACCACTGGAAGAGTGACTCACTCCGAAAACATTTCGTTCCAGCTTTCCAAAGACCAGAAAAACCAAAAAGCATCTGCAAGCGAAAGCCCAGCGGTTTCACACTACACCAAATCACAGCTTCATTTCCCCAGCTGGCAACCAGGGCCTGCAGACACGCAGCAGTAATAAAATTTGCATGAGCACCTCGTGTCCCTGCTAGTCTGAGGAGCTTTGGCTCTCTGGCTACGGGGAGAAGCTGCAGGACAGAGGAGAGGGAGACAAGTGCCAAACCTGCACTGTGGAGCTGTGAGGAAGCAGCAGAGATCCCTGCTGGCTGAAGCCCTGAGTGCCCACGGCCAGGGGAGCAGGGGTGTAGCCATGATATTTTATGAAAAATCCTTTGCTAGGATTTTTCCCTCCTGAGGAGCTGAGGAGCCTCAGGAGAGAAATGTAAACAATAACTGTGTGCTGCTGTGCAATGCAACAGGTACAGCTGGGACTGGTGCATGTTGGTTGTTTCTAATTAATGATTGCCAACCACAGATGCAGCTGCATTGGACTCTGAGAGTCACAAGATTTTGTTAAGCATTCCATTCTTGTTCTTTGCAGCCTTCTGATCAATCTTTTCTCTCTGTTCTTTTAGTATAGTTTTAATGCAGTATTTTAATATAATATATACCATAATATAATAAACCAGCCTTATGAAAATGGAGTCAAGCCTCGTGTCTCCACACACGGGGTGTTACCAGCACAGGGGACTCACGTTGAGCTGCAGGTCGTCTGTCCACTGGCCCACCAGGCGGTAGCCGGGCGTGCTGGTGTTGCTGCTGTGGAACTGGAAGATGTCGTAGCGCCCCGGGGCGTCCCCGTTCTTGTTGAACATCACTGGAGTGCCAGCACTGCCTGGGGGAAGGAAACAAGACAAAATCCAACCACCCAGCACCAAATCTTCACCCAGTCTTTCATCTGAGCTTTCACAGTGGACACACGTTCCAGGCTGAGGCCATCCACCCCATAGCACCCAGAGCAGACCCTCAGGACACTGCCACCAGCCAGCCTGTCACAGATCCATCCCACAGATGGGGATGGAACCCCACAGACCCACATCCCTGCCCTGCCCTGCCCTGCTGCCTGGGAATAAACACAGCCAGCCCAGGTCAGCCTTGCCTCACCCTGCTCTGCCCAGCACCAGAAACACAGGAGGCTTTTCTTCCTCCCCTGCAGCCTGCCTCCCATCTCCCAGTCCTCAGGGAGTTCTCCAGTGAAACCACTGCTGTGAATGTCCCTCTAAATGCTGCTTTCCCCCTCCAGAAAATGGCCCAGCTGCTTCCCAGAGATGCTGTGTCAGAAGCCAGCCCGGGTCTGGTGAGTCTTGACCAGCATCCAGAAGTAGGTACTAAAATAGGAAATTAGCATCCAGAAATAGGTACTAAAATAGGAAATACCAGAAATAGGTACTGGCATCCTCCTCCACAATGTTCTCCATTCCTGTCATGGGAGTTGGGAGAGGACAGAGCAGTCTTGGGAAGAGCACTCCTTGTGCACTCCCTTATTCAGGAAGAGCATTCCTTGTGCACTCCCTTATTCAGGAAGAGCATTCCTTGTGCACTCCCTTTCCTGGGAAGAGCATTCCTTGTGCACTCCCTTATTCAGGAAGAGCATTCCCTGTGCACTCCCTTATCTGAGCTCTGTGGCACTCCCATGGGAGTGTCCTGGGCAGACCCAGAGCAGGACCCTACCCTGAATTAACTTTCTTTACCATGTACTCCAGTGACAAACACGGGCAAGTGCAGGGTGAGAGAGCCCCAGCCCTTCCTGCGTGCTGCCCTGACCCCTGAGCGTGACCTCAGGTGAGCTCTCAGCAGGACACCTGCATTTATTTTAATCACCACAGCACTGGTTGGGAACCTTCCCAAGAGGAGAACTCAGAGCAGTGCCTCATTTCCTCAGAGCTCCAGGAACAACCTTCCAGGGTGACATTTATTTCCAGACATATTAAAATAGGTTTCGGGAGGGTAGAGTAATATTGTGTCAAGATTGAAGATTATGACAATCCTCCAGCATATCTATATTCAAAGCTTCCTCCTCCTGTGTAACTTTTTTTCCCTAAAGCAATGAAAAATCTCTCCTGTTGTAGCACTGAACTTTAAGATTATCGGTTTCTTCATGATTCCCATTCTTCATTGAATTCCAGGGAGTGAAAAAAAGATTTGAAGGAGTGAATTAGCATAGTCTCCATTCTAGCCCTGGTAAATTGTTTCCTGTCTCTCCTACAATCCTCTGAGATCAGATACAAATTCAGTTCAAAGGCTGGTACAGAAATCTCCCACTGAAATCTCTCCTCGCTGGCTCCTTGTGAGAACCAGGCAGATATTTAATTGTCATTACAGATTCATGCAGCCAGAATACATTGGAGTGGAAACACTTAGAGTCAATCAGAAGCAATGGCTGTAATTCCTTGGCTCCTCAGCAAAGGCAGCAAAGTGCTCAATGGGATTTGGCTGATCAGGACTCTTAGGGCTGCTTAGGGTGGGTTAGGCTCAGCTTTGTCACAGCTCACAAGAAAGGGACACCTGGAACGACGGGAGCTCAGGTGAGCTCCCAAAATGCAACACACAGGAAGGTCCAGGGCTGCTGCTCAGGAGGCAGATGGAGGATGGACACCACTGTCACAGCACCCCCAAAGCCAGTGCTGGGACAAACCCTTGGGGGACACAGCCAAGAACTCACTGCAGCCACCTCCAGGGGAGCAGCACCCCAAACCCCCAGCACAGCCACTGAGAGGGACTGGAGATGCCCCTGGCTCCAGCAGGGCAGCACAGCACTGTGGGGTCCCAGCAGAGACCCCCAAGGCACAGCCCCAGTAGGAAGGCACAGCCCCAGCAGGGCACAGCACAGCACTGTGGGGTCCCTGCAGAGACCCCCAAGGCTCAGCCCCAGCAGAGAGCTCACCCATGCTCTGGATGGGGCAGGCAGGAGCCAACGCTGCTTGCAGGGTCTGCGTGAAGTGACCCAGCCAGGCTGGGGAGGGTTGGGATCCACGGAGCAGCTGGGAGAGGGAAGCTCTGCTGACCCCGGGGCAGGGGCAGGCAGAAGTGCCCCTCTCCTGCCTTTGAAGCTGCAGTAATTGGGCTCCAGCCAAGGCTCTGCTCAGCAGGGGCCAGCCCTCCTTAACCCTGGGTGAGGCTCTGGAGCCCTTTCTGTGCCACCTGGCTGCAGGGTCTGTCAGTCCTGGTTTGCATCACTGCAGCGTTCCAGCCTCAGCTCAGGCTCCTTTCATGGCATAATGAAATTAATAAAAAGTGATGTATGAAAACCTCATCGCAGAGAGGAAACAGGCATTTCAGAAATAACCCTTGATCTTCCAATCATTAAAACATGTCATAATTTCACTGGGTTTTGATCATTGAGGATTTATTTTCTTTCTGTTAAGATTTCCCAGATTTTGCTGAGCCCACTAAGCAGTTCAGAACCTGTGTCAGTCTCCAGGCTGCAGCTTCTTGCTCATGCAGAGCTGTGACAATTTAATTCAGTTCCCAACAAAGGAGCTGCCTTCTCCCCACACAGACACAGGGCACTTGACACCTGCAGGAAGCCCTCAAACCCAGACACAATCTGACTGAATTTGCAGGGTTTCGATCTCTTAATCACTGCAAGATGAGGAATGAATTATGGAGAGGAGGACAGGAGTTACACAGGTGTCACCAGCCAGGGTGTTTGGTACCCAGGGCACGTTCATGGCACTTTGGGCACCCAAGGGGCTCCCATGAACAGCATCTCCAGCTTTTCACTGCCAAAACACAGCTGCACTTCAAAACTTCCAGAATTTCACTGTGCGAGCACTTCAGGTTTGAAATCTTCCATATTTTGGGCCTTTTGTCCTCCAGGACACGATCACAAAATACACACTGAGCTCCTCACTCACATCCAGCCTCCCCATCACAGCCTGGCTGCATTGATGGCAGCACCTCTGCAAGGAGGGCAAGGCCCCAAAGCAGGGCCAGCAGGGTGGTCCCAGCTCGGGCCAGGGTGGTCCCAGCCCAGGCCAGGACAAGCAGCATGGTCCCAGCTGCACAGGGCCAAGCAGAGCTGCTCCCCAGCAGGACAATGGCCAGCTCTGGGGCTGGGGACACAGAGCAGCAGAACAGGCCACGCTGCTCCTGTCACACACAGCTGCACCGAGCTCCCACTGCCCCACCTCCCCTGAAGCCCCGGGGAGCAGAGACCTGCCCCAGAGCACCCCTGGCCAGCTCCATGGGGGACAGCAGGGGACAGGGGGTCAGCAGGGGACAGGGGTGTCAGTATTCCCGGAGCTGGATGTGGGCACGGGGCACTGCCGGAGCGGCTCTGGGCACGGATCGCTCCCGGAGCTGGATGTGGGCACGGATCGCTCCCGGAGCTGGATGTGGGCACGGGGCACTGCCGGAGCGGCTCTGGGCACGGATCGCTCCCGGATCCGGTTCTGGGCACGGATCGCTCCCGGAGCGGCTCTGGGCACGGATCGCTCCCGGAGCCGGCTCTGGGCACGGATCGCTCCCGGAGCCGGCTCTGGGCACGGGAGCCTTCATAGCAAGGCACAGCTGGTACTAAAGCCTGGTGTTCTGCTGCAAATCCCGGGCTCTAATTAAAAGTCAAAGCCAGATCAAGGGAAGGAAGAGTCACTTCAGAGAAGCCTCCGAAGGGGCTGCGGAGAACTGAGGAACGTGCCGGCAATTAACGGGCAATTAACGGCACCTCGGGATGCTCCTGCCACTGTCAGCCTTGCTCCCCAGCCCCTCAGAGGTCCTGCCGAAGCCCAGGAGTGCCTGGAAAATGCTGCAGCAGGAGGGAACGTTTGGAGTCCCCGAGCTGACCCCTGGCAAAGCCCCGGGAGCCGATCCTGGGCGGGGAGAGCTCACCCAGGGCACGGAGCGAGCACCTGGGGAAGGGGGGCTGCAGGTGGGAGACCACCGGCAGGCACAGAGCTCCAGGGCAGGATGGGAGAGGTGAACCTAAACATCTGAAATCGCAGGCTCCTGCCCTAACCCCCCTCCGGTCCTCGGGCCACCTGGTCACCTGAACAGGTCAGGGGGCTCTGCAATTAGGCAGCAAACCAAGCAGGATTTTCAGAGCCTGGAATGAGGCACTGCAGGCTGAGAATCAGGAATCTGATTTATTCCTTTCCCCTGAAACTGTCCACTAACTCCCAGGCAGTGCCCAAGGCCAGGTTGGAGCAGCCTGGGACAGTGGGAGGTGTCCCTGCCATGGCAGGGGTGACACTGGGTGGGCTCTAAGGTCCCTTCCAACCCAACCCATTCCAGGATTCCATGATCATTGAGGCACCCTCTACCAAAACCCCCCAGTTTTACATCTCAGCTTCTCTGGAAGCCTTGAAATCCTGCAAACAAGTGAGCAGAAAAAGTGAGTTTCCAGCTGGTGAAGTTCCAGGCAGGATCCTTTTCATTATTCACTCCCTCTCATTGATTACAGAACTTATCAGGATTTCAAGCCCTGACAAGGAAAATGCTTTTAAGTGGTTTCAGCTCTGTAACCAAATGAGCAATGCAGCAGGAATGGATGCCAGGGGAGGGGATCTGGGATTGAAATGCTGCACACAAACACTGATAAGCCACAGCAGGTTCCAGAAGCAGGGCTGGGCACACGCACAGCAGGAGGAAAACCTGCAGCAGTGAAGAGATCTGGGAGAGGAACCCAAGCAAAACACACCTGGAAAAACCCGAGAGGAATGTAACAGCGTCCAAACACGAAAACAGTAAAGGTTTTCAAATCTCAGTAGAATTTCCAAGAACAAGGATGCTTCCCTGTGCTGGAACAGCCACTCAGCTGGGTATTAAACATCAGCTGTGCACAGAAAATCCAGATGTGGAGCCAAATGTAACTGCTCACCCCAAACGTGTCTGAATTTATACACTGGCAGCGTGCTGTCCTTCACCAAAGCACAGGCTGAGTTACCTCCTAAAGAGATTCCACTGCAATTAGAATTTGAACCCAAATGTGAAGCAGCAAAGAACCTGCAGAGCAAATGTTATGATTATGAAATGTTATGAAATGTTGTGGACCAAATATTCTTCAGACTTCAAAGAAAACAGCAAATATCCAAATTAACAGGCCTGGCTGAACAGTGTTCCCTCCAGTTTGTGTCACCCTCCTGCTGCTGCAGTGAGCAGCAAATCAGGCCCAAAGTCCATTTTCAGGCAGGAATAAACCAAAGGTGATGGGCACAATTTTAATTCCAACTTCAACGTTATTGTGGGGAACATTTCCCCCTCCAAGGCTGAGCTGAAGAAGTCAGGCAGAACGTTTTACCACAGGCTCCAGGAACAGCTCCTGTATATGGGAGTATAGGAATTCAATTATTAATTGCTCTGCAGGAGAAGGAAGCTCCCAAAAGGCACGGAGCTCCTCCAGATGAAAGCAGCAGGAGCAGTGCTGTGGGTGCCTCTGGGGAAGGGGCAGGAGAGAACCCCCAGCCCAGACCTCGGGACATCCTGGGGGTCCCACGGAGGGAAGGCTGCAGAACCAACCTAAAAACGGGTGCAGCAAGAAACCATGAGCCCCTCTGTGCTGTCAGAGCAAAACCAGGGAAAGCAAAAACAAACCCCATCTGCACCATTTCTGTTTGTCTTTGAGAACTGCACCATTTCTGCTCCTCTTTGGAACTGCACCATTTCTGTTCCTGTTTGAGAACTGCACCATTTCTGATCATTGAGAACTGCACCATTCCTGCTCCTCTTTGAGAACTGCACCATTTCTGATCATTGAGAACTGCACCATTTCTGTTCCTCTTTGGAACTGCACCATTTCTGCTCCTCTTTGGAACTGCAGCATTTCTGATCATTGAGAACTGCACCATTTCTGCTCCTCTTTGGAACTGCACCATTTCTGTTCCTCTTTGAGAACTGCACCATTTCTGCTCCTCTTTGGAACTGCAGCATTTCTGATCATTGAGAACTGCACCATTTCTGTTCCTCTTTGAGAACTGCACCATTTCTGATCATTGAGAACTGCACCATTTCTGTTCCTGTTTGAACAGAAACCATTCCTGCTCCTCTTTGAGAACTGTATAATTTCTGCTCCTCTTTGAGAAGAAGGTGCTTTTTTGTTGTTTTTTTTTAGCGTGGGGATCTGCAGGAGCCACACAACCCCACGATTTGCTTCAGCAGTGAAGCTGCTGGCACCTGGGACACTCGAACACAACGTGATTTCAGGAGAACACACTTCTGTCCCACGGGTCTGCCACGAGTACCTTGGGGTGTCAGGAGAAGGATGAAACACAAAAGCAGTTTATTGACATGAGCATTTTTTGCCTCCAAAGGATCTATTTGAAGGTGATGACAATCAGTTTAACCCCCCCTTCCTACTCGAGGCTCGAGTGCTCATCATCCTGATTCCTGAGAGACGGAGCAGCCGGGCTGGAGCAGCCGGGCCGGCTCCAGGCACATCCTCACAGGAGATCAACTGCAACAAAGGCAGGGAAAAAAGCTCCAAACCCAGAGTGCTGAGAACAGAGAGGAAGAATCCCACTTGTTCCATCTCTTTCAGATGCCAGCAGTGAGATGCAGGTTTGAGAACTGCTGCTCTCCCTCCTTCATCTCGGCGCAGGCGGCGTTAACGCGCAGAGAGGAGAGGAGAGACGTGCCTGTTCCCAGTGCCTCTGCTTCAGCTCATCCCTCTGCACTCATTGTTATCACCACACAACAGAGGGGATGTGTTAGGAGGAATAAATAGTATCTCTAGGACGATTTTTATGGCATATAATTCACACAGACAGACATCAAAATCCCACTCCATCGGTGCTCGCGCGAGATGAGTTCAGAGACTGCTTCAGCTCCTGAAGAATTAAACACATTTTCAAAGGGTCTCACACAATAGTGCTGCTGAGAACCTGGTGATAGTCATCATTAACAAGAGATTTAATTTAAAGATTGTGGAATGCTCACGGTATCAAACACACAGCTGTTATTTGCACAAGGTGGGATTCGGCAGCTGGGGAAGGGCTGGCAGGAAAATATCAGTGTTCATCCAGCCCCAGCACCATCACACAGCCCTGCCTGGGGGACAGGACAGCCCCAGCCCACCCTGCACAGACACATCCCTGCACACAGGGCTCTGCAAACAGCCTCCCTGACAGCACAGCCCCTGCACACACAGCCCCTGAGGGCTCTGAGGGCTTCTCCACACAAACTCTGTATGTGAAAACAGCTGAGAACCAGGGCTCGAGAGCACCCACAACATGCCAGGGTAAATACTGTAATGGGGAGGAGCAGAGGATGACAAGGAGGCCTCTGTGCAGTGAAATCCCTGCACTGTCACCTGACAAAGCCCTGCAGGACCCAGTAACAGCTCTGCAGGGACAGAATCCCCCAGCCCAGCCTCAGCCACCAGATCTCATTAGAGCCAAAAGCCTTTATCTCAGCACCACCCAGCAATGCCCATGGCATTTCCTGGGGAAAGCAGACCAGCTTTTAAATTTCTCTGCTCACCACAAAGCATTGGATAATGCTCCAACCCAAACCCTCCACACTGCTCTGGGCCAGGATCTGTGTCCAGGAGTGCTGAGCTGCTCCCTGGCACCCAAACTCCCCCCACACCCCTCTGGGTGGGAGCTTTCATCAATTCTCAAAGTAAAACAAATCCTGCCATGAACTGGTTTCCCCTGATGACAACTGAAGGCAATCCTCCCCCATGACCCACTCCAACTGCTGCTGGGAGATCTGCAGGGCTGGGATGGCCATCAAGTGACACCAGCTGTGGCTTCTGTGTCACAGAGGGACATTGTGCCCAACGCTTCTCCAGGCTGTTCTAATCATGGAATCCTGGAATGGGTTGGGTTGGAAGGGACCTCAAATCCCACCCAGTGCCACCCTGCCATGGCAGGGACACCTTCCACTGTCCCAGGCTGCTCCAGCCCCAGTGTCCAACCTGGCCTTGGGCACTGCCAGGGATCCAGGGGCAGCCCCAGCTGCTCTGGGCACCTGTGCCAGGGCTGCCCACCCTGCCAGGGAACAATTCCTTCCTAAATTGTTCCATTCTCCATCTAAAACAAACCAACCCCTCCAGCCGCCCTTCGCTCAAACAAAAGCACTCCTGGTCCCCCATTCCAGAGCACGAGGAGGGGAAGGAAGAGTTCAGTAATTACCTGTGCATTTCCTGTCCGTGTCCTCCTTCTTGGAGCCAGTGATGGTCAGCTTGCAGTTGAAGTTCTCCTCCCAGTACTCTGCAAACCACACGTTCCTCCTGTTGTTCTCCAGGGTGCGAGAGGTGAAATAGGTGTCAAAGCCTGCAGGAGGAGAGGGCAGGGCTAGCTCCTGGCACCCCAAACCCTGCTGTCCTTCCACAGCTCCTGGCACCCCAAACCCTGCTGTTCCCAAGGCAGCTTCCACTGCCATCCCACAGGCCTGCAGGCAGGAGGGGCTGCAGATACACCTTCCATGGAAAGGGGGACCTGCCTGGCACTGCAGCCAAGGATTTCCCTGCTGCAATAGGTGGGGAGAGCCAGGCAGGCTGGCACAGCCAGGATGGAGCAGAGGCTGAGGAAAACCATCTGGCACGGTGAAATTAGCACGACAGCCCTTCCACCAGGGATAAAAATAGCACAAAGCCAGCTGTTTTCAAATTGGAAAGGAGCTGGGAACGGGGTCAGCCCCTGTTCTCCCTGCTCTGTGTGCCAGTGACCCAGCTCTAACCTGTGCTGTCCCAGGCTGAGTCTGCTGCTCTCCACACATCCCCAGCTCTGAAGGCACAGCTCACACCATCTCCAAAGACCAGCAGAAACATCAGCACTGAGGCCTTCCAGAAACAGCCTGAAAGCTAATTCACATTTTAGCTCAGCCTCACCAGCAAATGAGGCAGTTTATTAAAAGCAAAAGTAGGTCCCTGGTCCAAGAGAGGCAGCAGGAGGGTGCCAAGCCCAGAGTACACCCCCGGCCTGAAGGACTGCAAGCAGCCCATGGGAAAATGCAAGAAAACCACCAAGTGGGCTGGGAGAAACCCTCAGGGCTGGGCTGCAGCTTTGCTGAGTCCCTGGGTGCACTCTGTGAGCTCCACTGACTCCCTGCCCTGACTGGGGGCTGCAGCTTGAAACGAAACCTCCCCAGAACGAAATGGATCCAAGTGCAGGAAAGAGAGATCCTGGGGTGGCAGAGCCCCCCATCTCTCCCTGCTCTGTTTTCCTGAGGCAGGGATTCACCTGGGCCTGCCACAGACTGAGTAAATAATTGGTTAGAACTCCTGGGACACCTGGTGTAACTAATTAGTGATTCAGGAACATTTCTGTGCAGTCTCTGGAAGGGCCAGTACTATTTCTCTACCCAAACTCTTCTGTAATTCTATGCTCACCATTTAGAGGATTAAATTTCCTACGGAAAATATTCAGAAAACAGCCAGGTTTTAGGGACACACAACTGAAACTTTTTCCTGTAACGCTGCGTATTTTAGTTTTCCTCCTAATTAAAAGAGCATTTCAAAGGGGATAGCCAGTCCTAGGATCTACAACATCCATATGGCTGGGAGAGAGCACCAATAAACCCTCCCCACGTGCCAAGCTCACTGACCTCTGGGGAAAGTGCTCTATAACTTAATAATGTAAAATCAATGAGTCCTGATAAAACTGTAATAGAATTCCATATGAATTACTCTGAACCTTTACAGATTTAATAACAAATAATAACATTCCCATTGATTGGTTTAATGATCCCTCTGCATTCACAGGCAGGAATATGGATCCCTATTAAAAAGGGAACATTTGTTACCATTCTTTCCCATTGACTGGGACAAGTGGGTGGGTGACAGTGGGATGGGCTCAGGGCTGGACAAAGCCCTGGGCATCTCTCCCTCCTGCAGAGCAGCTCCTGGGAATGCTGCTCCTGGAGCCAAGGTCCTGGAGAGCCCCTCCCAGAGCACCCCTGGACACTGCCCCCCTTCCCAGCCTGGAACAGGAGTCTGGGATGGATGGACACTGCCCTTCCCAGCCTGGAACAGGAATCTGGGATGGATGGACACTGCCCTTCCCAGCCTGGAACAGGAATGTGGGATGGGTTGGGCTTGAAGGACCCTAAATCCCACCCAGTGCCACCCCTGCCATGGCAGGGACACCTCGCACTGTCCCAGGGTGCTCCAGCCCCAGTGTCCAGCCTGGCCTGGGACACTGCCAGGGATTATTTTACCAGCCAGGACTGTTCCCACAGGGCTGTCCTGCAGGTCCATCTGTGCCAGTGGAAATCTCAAATGCTTCTCTCATTTTAGACCCTTTTTTGGAATGAGCCTGACCCGTAACACTCAGGTGAACAAGGCAAACATTCCAACCTCACACCTGGGCCTGTGCTTGGCCCTTCTGACCTGAAAACAGGCAGACAGCTCACACACACGGGGCTGAACTGAGACTGCTGGGCTCGGGGGCTCGGGGGATTCGATGACCCAGCAAAAAACGCTGGATGCTTAAATGCAGAAGCAGGAAAAATCCCTTCTCACCCCTGCTCGTGACCAAGCACTGCACTGGTGTGACAAGATTTAGTGATTCCCCAACATTCTCCATATTTCATACTTTAGCAAATTACTTTTTCAGCAAATACCTCTAAGAGATATAAATAGTTCTTTTATGAGATTTTCCAAATTACAATGAATCTCTTATTACTTCAAATCACTGTGATTTGATTAAATCATTATTTTTACACATAGAAAGATGATACTACCTAAAGGGTTCATTTATTTTCCACCACGGGATAAACACAGACATGAACTCCATTGTGATGAGACAGAGGAAGAAAAGGGGGAGCTGGAGGGGGGAGTGGGGGAAAGGGACAGGATCCCAAACCCTGGGGAAGAGCTGGGCAAGTCCAGCTGAGGGACAGGTACAGCAGCACCAGGAATGCTCTCAGAGCCTCTCGACTGCCAGCCAGGAGATAAACCCTGCTGAGCCCACCCCAAAGCCCAAGGATGGATTTCTGAGTGACCCCTGCCTCTCTGCCTCCCTGTGATGCCATCTCCTGCCTGGGCACGGCTCAGCTCCCTCCAGGGCTGGAAATTGTCCTTGCTCGGGAGGCCAAGGCAGGCTGGGGCTCTGCCAGGGGCACCTCGGGGACTGAGGGGGCTGGATCTGTCACCAGAAGGGTCAGGGGCACACCAGGGACAGGGACAGGGGAGCCTGGCAGCAGGGTTTGTCACCAGAAGGGTCAGGGGCACACCAGGGACAGGGACAGGGGAGCCTGGCAGCAGGGTTTGTCACCAGGAGGGTCAGCAGCACACCAGGGACAGGGATGGGCTGCAGGAAAAGGCAGGTTACCCAGCAAAAGCAGATTTTCCCCTGTGAAATCGAGGTGGAGTCGGGGATCCAGGGCTGGGCTGGCAGCAGCAGCAGGCAAGGGAAGCTCCCAGCACCCCCAGCAAGGGCAGCAGGGGTGGCTGTGAGTCCCACGTGCCACCAGCACAGCAGGAGTTCAGAGGGACTTGTGTCACCTCTGCTTGGCCACTGCACCAGCACACGTGCAAACCGTCCCCTCCATATGTCACAAGGGACTTCAGGGGCTCAGGGCTTATTTAATAAGGAAAATCATTAAGTCCAATTAAACCACAAAATGATTGACCCAGTGCATTTGCCATGTGCCTTGAGTACTCTCATTGTCAGCCAGGTGAGAGCAAATCCAACATATTGACCCAATTCTGCTGGAGCAGGGATGTGATCAGTTTATGATATTTATACTCTTCTGTTTAGTCCCAAGGATGTCCACACTACTGACAGCCAGTTATTTACCCACACAGTAAATCATCACCTGCTATAATTATTGATGCCAAATGAGCTGAAAGCAGCTACTCAAACACTTTTCCAATTTTCCTAGCATTTAACCCAAAGCAGTTTCATTTACTGGCATTAAATCTGGGATAAAAGCATTAGTGGGGAATGACAGCATCAATTTTAGGACTGCAAGTCTCTCTGCAGATTTTATGCTGCTGCCCAGCCACACACTATGAGGTGGTGTTAAGACAGTCTACAGATATTTTTTTGACCTTTTTGCTCGGTAAAAAGGCCATAAAATAAATGATTTCATTAACTTCCATCATGCCATGAAAGTGCTTTGCAGCTGTTTTCTTTTTCAATAATTGCAGATTATAACTGTGCAAAAGGGTTCTTTAGGTGGTGGCACATTTGACTTATTATATCCATGGCATAAATCACATACAGAAGGAATTCCACTCAGGGCAGACCTGGGATTTTGGGCTGTTCTCTTGGGGAAACAGGCAGATATTGGCTGAATGTCCTTTTTACCACGGTCTAAAATGACACAGCTGCAGGAAGATCCTCAGCCAGGGCTGGGTGGGGCAGCCCTGGCAGGAAAGGTTCATTCCCAGGCTGTTATTATTCATTATCCTACATCCCACAGCCCTGAGCACCTCTCACTCCCGTGTGCACAACACCAGCAGCACAAGGCCTGGCTTTGTCTCTCTATTTCCATTTCCAGGGCACAGCCTTAGATATTGGCTGAATGTCCTTTTTACCACGGTCTAAAATGACACAGCTGCAGGAAGATCCTCAGCCAGGGCTGGGTGGGGCAGCCCTGGCAGGAAAGGTTCATTCCCAGGCTGTTATTATTCATTATCCTACATCCCACAGCCCTGAGCACCTCTCACTCCCGTGTGCACAACACCAGCAGCACAAGGCCTGGCTTTGTCTCTCTGTTTCCATTTCCAGGGCACAGCCCCAGCCGGGCTCTGCTGCTGCCCTGGGCTCCTGGGCAGCCTCCCTGGCCATGAGCCCAAAGGACAGACCCAAACCCAGAGCTGCCACATGCTCTGAGAGCTCCAGGCTCCCAAACCACCCAGATTCTGCATTTCTAGCCCAGGGCACCTTCCCAGGCTGGCACAGGTGTGAAATCACCTGGGCTGGTTGCACAGCTCAGCTGAACACTCCACCTCTCCCTCCAAGGGCTCCTGCTGCAGGAATGAACAATGAATGAACAGTTCCTGGGAGCTGCAGGAATGAACAGTTCCTGGAAACTGCAGGAATGAACAGTTCCTGGGAGCTTCAGGAATGAACAATGAATGGGAAGTTCCTGGGAACTGCAGGAATGGACAATGAGTGAACAGTTCCTGGGAGCTGCAGGAATGAACAGTTCCTGGAAACTGCAGGAATGAACAGTTCCTGGGAGCTTCAGGAATGAACAATGAATGAACAGTTCCTGGGAGCTGCAGGAATGAACAATGAATGAACAGTTCCTGGGAGCTGCAGGAATGAACAGTTCCTGGGAGCTTCAGGAATGAACAATGAATGAACAGTTCCTGGGAGCTGCAGGAATGAACAATGAATGAACAGTTCCTGGGAGCTGCAGGAATGAACAATGAATGAACAGTTCCTGGGAGCTGCAGGAATGAACAGTTCCTGGGAGCTTCAGGAATGAACAATGAATGAACAGTTCCTGGGAGCTGTGGGATTTAAGGTCCCTCCCAAGCCACTGGATGTTTCTTCCCACCAGTTTCCCAAGTTGCAGCTTCCACGTCTTTTACCAGAAGCTGCTCCACAGATGGCCTGTTCCATTTTAATAATGCAGAGCAGCAAAAGCCAAGATGCAGGAGGTCAAAATGCAGAACATGAGAGTGCTTTTCTCCCTGCTCAGCAGCCACTGACAAAACACTCGAGCCTCTCCTTAAAAGCAGTTAAACTCCAGTCACTCACTGCATAATTTAAATCAGGGTGAAAATACAGAAATCCCTCTGTGCTGGGATGCAGAGACTGCAGCAACTCCTGGAGACGCTCAACAGGTTAAAACTGTAATAAAGAATTATAATAAAACTAAAATGCACGGGGCTGCTCTGCCCAGCCCGGCTGCACTGAGTCCTTCAGAGTTAAAATTATAATAAAGAGTTATAATAGAATGGAAATGCACGGGGCTGCTCTGCCCAGCCCGGCTGCACTGAGCCCTTCCCACCCAGAGCTGGTTTCCTCCTGTCCCTGTCCCTGTCCCTCCCTGCAGTGTTTCCATGTCAACAGCAGCAAGTGCAGAGTGCCCAGCTCTGTGCAGCCTGGCCCGGGAGTGAAAGCACAGCCAGCTGCACTGCTGGCATGGGGACACTGCTGGGGACACTGCTGGGGACACGAGAGCTCTGCACAGGGCTGCCTCAGGGTGCCTGTCCTGGGCAGCAGGGCACAGCTGGCACAGGGGCTCACCTGTGCAGACCCTGCAGGCACTGCCAGCTCACTGCACATTCCCTGCAGGCAGACATGCCCAAGGAAATGGAAAGGGACCCCTGTGAAATCGAGGTGGAGTTGCAAGATAATTTGTATTCCCCTCTTTTCATACCAACACATTAACCAAATACATTATTTCCATAATGAGGAGATGAACATCTGTGTGGCTTCCCAAAATTTCAAGTGGCAATACTCGAGACAAGTATTCCCTCTTTGGGACTGACACATCAGCATTTCAAATAACTGCCACAACTAAAAATACCATTGAAATTCCAAGGAGGTCAAAGACAGTTCAGGTGTCGTTTAGATTTCAGGTTTTTTAGGTAAAGCAAACCAATTTGATTCCATGAAATTAAATCACCGCAGTGTTGGACTAAATCATTTGTACTTGGGCCTGGGTGAGTGAGGTGCTCAGTGCCAGCCTTGCCAGGAGGGGGAAAGGCAAACACCTGAGGTAGGGTGTGTCACTGGGAACACCTGAAGCAGGCTGTGTCACCAGGAACACGTGAAGCAGGGTGTGTCACCAGGAACACCTGAAGGAGGGTGTGTCACCAGGAACACCTGAAGCAGGGTGTGTCACCAGGAACACCTGAGGCAGGGTGTGTCACTGAGAACACCTGAAGGAGGGTGTGTCACTGAGAACACCTGAAGCAGGGTGTGTCACTGAGAACACCTGAAGCAGCTGTGTCACCAGGAACACCAGAAGCAGGGTGTGTCACTGAGGACACCTGAAGCAGGCTGTGTCACTGAGGACACCAGAAGCAGGGTGTGTCACTGAGGACACCTGAAGGAGGGCTGTGTCACCAGGAACACCTGAAGCAGGTGTGTCACCAGGAACACCTGAAGCAGGCTGTGTCACTGGAAGCTGCTGTGACAGAGCCCAAAGCTCTGGGTCAGGCCCCCATGGCAGCAGAGCAGCCCCAGCTCTGGTGGCTTCACCTCCTCCTGGCTTTGGGACAATAAACCTGCCCAAATCCCCCGAAAACCCAACTGATCCCATTAGATCTGGAATATTCTTCTCTGGAAATTCATGCTCTGGGAAGCAGTAATTAAACAGAGAAGCAGAAAACCAAAGGTGCAAAGGAGGAGGAGGATTCCTGCTTCACACCTGGACTCGACCCCTGACTTGCCAAGGGGCTGGGGGCTGCTGGGCACAGGTGGGCACTGTGGGCAGCCAGAGGAAAGAACCTGGAGAGGGACTCAGCAGTGAAAGCCTGCAGGGAGCTCAGGGAGGTGGCACTGAGGGGACCAGCCCAGTGTCACCCCCTGCCCAGCCAGAGGAGCTGGGGCTGTACCTGAGCCAGGCAGGTGCTATGGGCACTGTGGCAGCACAAGACGGGCTCTAATTAGGCCTCATCATTATTCACAAGCAATTACACCATCCTCCTTCCAGCAGCAATAATCAGTCTGAGGCCCCTGAGTCGCTTCCTTCCCAGCAGATCTGGCAGAATTACCTTTGGAAGGTGGCACAGACCAGGAGCAGCCCCTGCTGAGCCCCACGGAGCTGGGAGTGCCCTCCCAGAGGGGTTTCCTGGCCTTTTTCCTGCTGTGCTGTTCCACTCTGCATGGATCTGGATCTGCTGGAGACACAGGGCTGTGTCTGAGCCCCAGCCATGGATCTGGATCTGCTGGAGACACAGGGCTGTGTTTGGGCAGCCCATGGATCTGGATCTGCTGGAGACACAGGGCTGTGTTTGAGCAGCTAGGAAGGGCTGAGGGCAGCACATCATTCCCAAGGAACATTCCAGGGAAAAAAGAACCCTGAGCTCCTTCCCTCTGGCACTCAGGGGCTGTGAGGGTAAAACTCTTCAGAGCCCTAAGAAAGGAGGGAGTTTCATTCTCAGTTTTGCCTAAGTCAATACTCTTCCATGTTTTTTTCCAGAGTCCATATTGCCCAAATAAAAAAGGAGTAAACCAGCTCTTGTTGGAAATGAACACAAAATGGGATTCACATCTCTTTGGAAGACAAACAACTGAAGATTCCAGGGACAGTTTTGCTGGTTTGCAGCGCTTGCAGCTTTTAATTTTTTAAATACACAGACTCATCCCTGTGCTGGATTTGAGCAATCCCTCAACCTTCTCCTCCAGAGCTTCACAGACTCCAGCCTCAGCCCCATGCCCAGCCTCTGGAACTGAACCATGAATCTGAAATCTATCTGAATCCCACTGCTCACTTGCAGCAATTCTGAGCTCAGACAGTAAAGACTGCTTTTCTCCACATCAGCAAAGCTTCTGCCAGACTTTCTAAATAATTCAGACCAAATCTCTGTCCTATCCTCTGTGTCTCTCCTCCAGCTGCTCCCCTCCCTGGGAGCTGGGGTCCATGGAGCAGACAGAGCACACTCCTGAGGAAGGGCAGGAGGAGCCTTCCCGAGGAAAACCTGAGAGGAAAGCCCCGAGCTGTGCAGTGCTCAGTGCAGCACCGAGTGCCACAGCTGGAACTGCCCAGCCCAACAAACCCTGCACAGCACAGGGCAGGACCGGGGGGAGGAAGAGCTGAGCACATCCCTCACAATTTCTGCGGCTCAGGATGAGGCTTGGGAATCTCTGGTGTCAGCAGGGCCCAGCTCAGAGCACCAAGGAGCAGGGCACAGCATCCTGCTGCCACAGCTGCTCTGTGAACTGACAAACAAACAAATAAATAAATACATCCAACCTCCTCTTTGTCCTCTGAAAGCCTCTCCAAGCCTTTCGTGCTCCCTGTACCTGGCTGGGCTGGCACTGGAGCGTGTTCCCACCTTGCCAAGGAGTGATTCCTCTTTCATGTGCACTTCTCTGGCTCACTGTCTACTGCAATTATGCAAATAAAATGCAACTTCATCCTTTCAGCATAATTACATCAAACACAATCAGGCTATATTAAGACTGACTTAAGATGAATGAATTCAGTTCATCTAATGATTTCCTAAATCCCCCCCATGGGACTGTGGCAAAGAAAATTCTGTCCCAAGAGTGGCATCAAGTACCAAGACAAATAAGTGTGGATCTGGGGCCTGATCCTACAAAAAGCCAAACACTTTAGGCCCCCTCTGGAGTCACAGGCTGCTGGGACATCCCCAGTGCCAGGGAAGCAGGAACATCAGCTGGTACCTGTGTGCAGAGCTGTCAAACCCCAGCACACCTGCACCTCACACCTGGAATTTGAACTGAAGTCACCGCTGGGAGTGAAGAATAATTTGAAAAATGCCTTTTTTTTTTCTGACCAGTGAGGGTTTCAGTTTATGACCCGTGTGAGGAGCAGCTCTGCAGACAAACCCTGCTGCTCCAAGAGCGCCGTGCACCCCTGAGCTCGCAGGCACATCCCCTCCTGTGCAGCTGGAGGCTCCTGGCTGGGCAGCCACACAGGATTCCCTTTCCTGTGCCAGAGGCAGGGTCAAGATTCAGGTCAAGGCACACGAGCTGCAGTGCCCTCTCTGCTTCCAGCAAGGTTTCTTAGGAACCTTCTTCCACCATATCCCAAATACCACTCCAGACAGCGATAAAAGGAAAGGGGAAAAGAAAAGAGGTGATTTTGAGGAGTAAAACAAGGGCAAGCCCCTCATTCCTGACTCTAACACAGAGCTCATGACTCTAACACAGAGCTCTCAGTGAATGCAGAGGGAATTGAGCTGTGCCCTGCCCTGGAGCCCTGGGATGCTGCTTGGGAAGGAGCTGGGCTCTGCTCAGGCTCTGAGCTCAGCCTGCTCCTGCAGCCTGGTTCCTTCAGCCTGCAGGGAAAAACAAGGTGCTTTATTTTTTATTCTATGCCCTCACCAAAAGCTATGCACTGCTGAACTTTAGATGTTCATTTCTGGATGATGAAAGAATGACATTAAAATGTCCAATTCCTTTCTCTGGGTCTCGTGGCCAAACATCAGAATTCAACAATTCAAAGGGCAGAAAGGAAACCAGAACAACCTCCAGCAGCTTGGGCAGGAGGAAGGCAGCAATCCCAAGGGCTCAGGGCTTCCCTGGGCATGGAAACACCAAAGCCTGGGGGTTCCTGACACGTCCACTGGCTGTTCTCCTGGGGCAAGGGACAGAAATGGGATCAGCTTGGAAGGGAATGTGGGAGCTGAACTGCTCCAGCAGCCCTGGGATGAGCTCTGCTCCCTGAACCCCCTCCAGCCCGTGCCAGCAGGAGCAGGTGGCACATCCAGATGGCATCTGGGGACAGCTGGACGGGGCTGGGGAGGACAGAAGGCAGCCTGAGCCCCTGGAGGGGCCAGGGAGCAGCAGGAGCCCTCTGCTCTGCACAGGGACCCTCACCCTGCCCCGCACAGCTCCCACCCTGCCCGAGGCTCTTCTCCCCAGGAAGGAGCACACAGCCCCCAAAGGAGTGTCTGCTCCTGAAGGACACCTCGGGCACAGAGATTTGCAAAATGTAATTCAGGCACCAAGGAATCCCCCAGCCTGTGTGGCCACGAGTGCAAAAGGCACCCAGGCTACGTCAGGCACTTCTCCACTGAACGAGGAGATACTTGCAGGCTCAATAAACACAATTTTTTTGCAGATACACCAAATACACTGCTATTCCTACCTCTAACTTAACTGACTTTCTACACCTGAACTCTCCCACACTGCCATCCTCAGTCACTGCGTCCAAAACCCCCTCGTGCCTCCCATGAGGGGTTTGTGTAACATAAAAGGAAAATATTTCAAAACAAACAAACGTGGGAAGTTTTTGTTTCTGTCTACTGTTGACAGAATTTTCGTTTCTGTGTCAGAAACCCTCAGGGATGAATACAGACAGTGTGAAAAGCTTATTAAAATATCCTGCTTTTCAGAAACAAACCACTTCATTGTCTGTCAACTTTCTGTATTTACGGAGAAATAACATCCAAGAGTGCCTTGGGGGGCTAGAAATGTAAAAGAATGAAGCAGATGATCTACCTGAGAGGAATAACTGATGAGCAGGGAGTGCAGGCACAGGAAAAAATGCAAATATTTGGTTTTCCAGGGAGTGAAGACAGCAGAACCCATTTTAAAGTGGGCAGGGGTTTGAGGACCGGGCCAGCAGAGGAGTTGGGTTTCTCTGCTCAGTGCCTCCCCTGGAAATGACTTTTCATCCCTGTCCCAGAGAACACAGACTGACCAGCCTCGCTGCTGCCCAGGGGAAGCCACGTGGATGCTGAAGCATCTTTACCCACAAGAGGATCAACAAACTGAGGTCAGATCAGAAAACAAACACTTGAGAGCACAAAGGAAAGCTGAGAAAGAAAAGGGTTCAGCAAAATGAGCTTCCCTAAATTTGCCATACACGCACATCTGTACAGGTGTGGATATTTCTGAAGCACACAAGCAGTATGGATAAATACAGCGCTTGATCTGAAATAAACGTTCAGCTGAGTTTAAATGGAAACCACTGATGGAAAATGAAGTTTTAGTCCTTCAGTAGAAAACTTGTCCCCTGTTTCAGAGAGCAGACCCGCGTGCCGAGAGGCTCCCTCCTGAGTGCAGGTCCAGACCAGCTGGGCTTTCCTTCCCAGGGACAAAGCCCTGTCACACCCTCCCACGCTCTGAGACCAGGGCTCTGACCAGCAGCTGCTGACAGCTCCTCAGCTGGGAAACAGCCTCGAGCTTCCAGGTGAGAATGCAGGGAGACATCAGGAGCCGGGCCGCGTTCAGGTGCTGACAGCGTGTGTGCCGGGGGCAGCAGGAGCAGGGACAGGGACAGGGACAGGGACAGGCTCTTACCCTCGATGGTGGCTCTCTTGGGCAGGATGGTGATGGCTCCCTCGGCCACGTCCTCCTGCTGCAGCAGCGGGCTCACCTTGGAGCCCCAGGTGTCCGAGCCCACCCACAGGAAATGTCCCACCTGATCTGCCCTCTTGGCAGCCGCCAGGACCTGCCTGTGGAGAGGAAAGTTTGGTTTGCAAAGGGGATCCACCGGCACCTGGAGCTGCTCCAGGGAAGCGGGGGGCTCAGAGGTCTCCCCAGCCTCACTGAGGCTGTGGTGAGGAGGAGTAGCACGTTCCTGACCCAGCAGAGCTCAGGGGCTGGGACACTCGCTATCACCAGGGCTCTGGGCAGCCTGGGCCAGAGAAGGGTGGGACTGGGTGGTCTCCAAAGGTCCTTCCCAACCCAAACCATCCCATGATCCATGCAGCACCAATGGGACTTCTCTTTAAATTCACCCTACATCCCACAACTGAATTATTGATTCCACTAAAACTTAGAGTTTTTCCATTGGCTTTACTGAAACTTTTCCCTAAATTCTTTTTGTCTCGTTTTGTGGGACCAGGCCTCTCAGCAACTGATGATTCCATCACAATTTTAAGCTAATTTCAAATTCTGGAGCCAGAATATGCAAGTGAATAATGAAATATAAAATATTCTTTGTGTTATTTTATGAGCCCATTCCATGTGGTTTAACCTTGAGCATCCAAGTCACTTTATCACTATTAACTTTCATTTGCCATAAAATAGACTGAATTAATGAACTCCACTGAGTCGAACGAGCCTGGAGAGGGGGGCGTGTTCGTAATTCCTCTGAGAGGAAAGGTCAGCTCTGCCACCCAACAGGAGCATGGAAAAGCTCCAGGAAAAGCTCCCAGAGCCTGGTCCCCATTCTCCAGCACAGCCTGGGCACCCACGAGCCGGGCAGCAGCAGTGCCCGGTGCTTCCCCCCACTCCCAGCTCCACACGTGGCTCCAGCACAGCCTTTCCCTGGCTCCCCCTCCCCAGCAGAGCCCAGGCAGGGCCCAGCCCCACCTGATGTCCTCGTCGTGGGCGAAGATGACGATGGCCCTGGCGTTGGGGGTCTCCAGCAGCTGCCGGATGATCCTGTCGAAGTCGATGCTCTTGTCCTTGCGGTCCTGGGGGATCTTCAGGGACTGGGCGATGCAGAGCCCACCTGTGCCACAGAGCAGAGCACAAAGGCACCTTCAGGGGAGGGCAGGCAAATGTCAGAGAGCCCAGCAAAGGCAGTGGGGAAGGCACGGCCCAAAGGGAGCCTGGGAGGGGAGGAGGCTCCCCAGGAGCACTGCCCTTCCAGCATCCATGGCCAGATCCCGAGGGATCCACGCAATTCCTGCTCTGACAGCACAGCCTGCAGGGCTGGCAGGGTCAGGGACTACACACACTGTGCCCAGCCCACTGCAGAACAGCAAAACAAGCAAAGAAATGGGCAGGGGAAGGGTGAAAAGGAGAGGAATTGAAACAGGAAACAAGAGCAACCTGAACGAGCCTGAACTGATGAACAAACCCCAAAAACAACGGGCTGAGAGGCAGAAGGTACTGAAGGGTGTTGGGCAGGTTTATCTCACTGAAGGGCTGAGAATCTTTTTGATTTTACAACTTGAGGGCTACTGGGGGAAAATGCCTCCAGTGGAATGAGTTACCTGGCACAGGAACAGCCAAAGCTGACATATTGGCTAAACCCACACTGGGCAAGAAAATCCCTGTTTGTTCAAGGGCCCACCACCAAACAGGATGGAGAGACACAAACTGTGAAGCCTCAAGGTAAAGTCTGTGAAAGGCACTCCTCATAAACACCAGGGAACACAGCAAAGAGCATCAGCACAGCCACAGGTACCTGCAGCCAGACCAAAACCCACCCACTTTCAGCACAGTTCCCACAGTACAGCTGTCTAGTCTGTTTTAGAAAAAAAAGAATTAAAAAACCCCCCATCTCCACTGACATTCTGGTTGCTGCTGGCAGATGAAAACACAACTTTTGCCTTAATTATTTTGTTTCTCAGTAGTAATCACTTTCATCTTTTACAGCATCTTTGATACCAACCTGCTCACCACAGTGCACAGTGCGTTAATTAATAACGTATCAGAGCTCTTAATAAAAACCAGCAGTGGGGATGAGTTAATTAAAAGGCAGCAGGACAAGGGAGAGATTCACAGATAGGCTTTAAAACCCAGATTTGAAAGTCCTGGTAATTGAAGCACTGGAGAAGGTGCTGGAGGGTGAAGGACCTGGAGGAGGAGGAGGAGGCTCAGCCCCGGAGCATCCTCCTCCTCCCAGGGCAAAGCAAACCCCGAGAGAAGCACGGGACAGCTGGGAAAACCAAACTCCTGCTTGGAAATGGTGAGCTGCAGCTCCTGTGCCCGTCCCTGAGCCCCTCACAAAGCAGGGCAGCCTCGCTTCCCCTGACTTTTGACAGAGAGAAGCGGAGCTGCAGCTGCCTGAAGGCAAAGGGGCTCTGCTGGGCCGGCTGCTCCAAAGGGAAAACCTGTGCTTCAGAGGGGAGGAATGAAACAGTGAACAGGAAGAGAATAAAGGAGAATAATAACCCCCAAGTTTTTCTCTGACTCACATAAAACATTTCATTTTGTTTTGCAATGATCACAACCTGAACTTTCCGCAACTTTTTTTTCCCCTTTAAAAGCAAACACTACTGAGTTTTAAAAATGAACTTAATTTTAAATGAAGATTGAAAGTCTCACTGCCAGCGGGTTCAGAAATCTGAGCAGTTTTACATGCTCTTTCTATTTTCCCCAGTCAAAATTAGACAGAATGAACCCAAGGCCACAAGCAGTGTTCTCCAGCTCTCCCAAAATGTCCCACTTGGCAGGGATCCCACAGGCAGGGCGAGAGCTTTCCCAAAAGCAGCAGATGCCATGGTGCCCTGCTGGCCTTGGCACCACCTCTGCTCACAGGAGTTCAGGAGAAAAGGCAAGGAGGAATTAGGGATGAATGGCAAATATCAGTGTGCCCTTTGTCACCCCCTGGCACGCAGAGTGCACGGGGAATTGGGTGTCTGTTGTCCAAAGGGCACAGTGGAGTAAGTTCAGCTTTCACATCCTCATCCCACCTTCCACCACAACAGGAAACATGTGCACAGTTATTGAAACTGTCAGGTTAATTCACAGCACTTCTGAGGGAAAAACCTCTGAGGGAATTAGGTGGTAAAAACATGAAAGCTGCAAATTCAGGATCTTGTCACAGGACTCCTGCAGTAATTCATTACCCCTGGTGGCCTGGAGAAGTGACAAATGCTCCAAGCAGCACAAAGTGCCTGGCAAGGGATGAGAGCCTGGCAGCCACGGACAGCCCAGGACTGAGCAGGGGCTGCTCTGCCACGTCCAGAGCCCGTCCAGGTCCCTGGGGGTGTCCAGGGCCAGGCTGGACCGGGCTTGGAGCAGCCTGGGGCAGTGGGAGCTGTCCCACCACGGCAGAAGTGTGGAACAAGAAGATCCTTAAGGTGCCTCCCCACCCAAACCATTATGGATGGGATTTGTGGATCCCACACCACGAACCAACCAACACTCGGGCTGCTGGGATAAAGGGTCCCTGCTCGGGGCCCACCCACCCACTGTGCAGTGAGAGGCACAGCACAAACCCTCCGGGGGATGAGCACATGATGGTTTTGTTTTCCCTGGGAATGCCAGTGCTGTGTCAGAGCCTGGCACAGAGGTCAGGGGGCAGCCAGAACCCAAACCAGCAGGGATCACAGGGGCTGGGGACACAGCAGAGCCTGAGCTGTGGCCTGGACTGTGCCCTGGCTGCTCCTGCCAGCCCTGAGCTGTGCCCTGGACTGTGCCCTGACTGCTCCTGAGCCATGCCCTGCCGTCCCTGAGCCATGCCCTGGCTGATCCTGCCATCCCTGAGCTGTGCCATGGCTGCTCCTGAGCCATGCCCTGAGCCACAGCCTGAGCTGTGCCCTGCCAGCCCTGAGCCGTGCCCTGCCAGCCCTGAGCCATGCCAGGCTGCTCCTGCCATCCCTGAGCCATGCCCTGAGCCATGCCCTGCCATCCCTGCTCCGTGCCCTGAGCCATGCCAGGCTGCTCCTGCCGTCCCTGCCCCGTGCCCTGGCGGGCAGAGCCCCGGGCAGGGCTCTCTGCAGGCCCCAGCAGCGCCGGGGATCCGGGGCTGGCAGGGCAGCGCTGCTCCAGCAGCCGTGGTTACCCATGGCTGGCCGCTCTTTGGGCACTGCTACAACACCAACTACTTTATTCTGCTGCCCTGAAATTCTCCAGGAGCTGCTTTTCTTATCACCACTTAACTGGGTTATCAGGTAGCAAAAGGGACAATTTAACACTTTATCAGCTGGTTTATCTGCACAGATCCTTTCGGGGGGAATCACTTTTGGCAACACTGAAAACATCACGTCACAAAGTTATGTTGGTGCTGATGATTATTAAAAGGAACTCTCAATTAATTTGATTAATACATCCCTTTAAAATCAGCAGCTGCCAGGAGCTGCCTCCTGGGTGTTTATCAGAGCTCTGGGAACAACAGGCAAAGCCCCTGGCCCAGCTCAGCTCCTCCTCCCTGGCAGCAATTCCAGGAGCTCCCTCACTGCACACCAGCACAGCAAACACCCAACAAGGAGATTTTAACCATGGAGTGTGGGGAGGGGTGAGAAAAGCTCAGGTAAGTACAGATGGTACCAAGACTTTGTGATGCAAACAATAAAAATTAAAACCAATAAAAATGAAAAGTCTCCAAGTGCAGGAGAGCTCTGATCCCTCAGAGACCCTGCCAGGGAGCTGCTGTGGCCCCACGATGCTCCAACAGGCAGGACCCCCACCACACAAGGAGAAATAAATCAAACACTTTAACTGGAGTCTGGGGGAGCCAAAGGAGGGGAATTAACCAGGGAAGAAATGAAATAAACCTCAAAGGCACACAGGAGGTTTTTCCATTTCGTTGTACACTTTCTATCCCACTGCTGGGTTCTGGCATTTCCTGCCATTCCCTGCACATACAATTTAAGAGCTGCAATGAATTTGACTTGTAAACCTCCTGTATTCTGCAGATGAGACACCAGTGGCAGTGACGCTGAAAATGGAGTTTCGAGAAGTCAGGATCCTCCCCATGTGAAAACCTGGATAGCACAACTGAGGAGAGCTCCCTGATAAAGCAGAATCACATCCCAAAGAGCCAGAATGACAAAAGATCATTTTACAGTCCTGAAATGCAGCTGGGGCTGCCCCAAACTCCTCAGCAGGGACAGAGTTGTTCAAAGAACTGACACAAACCCACCAAATCCTCAAAGGCTGGAATCATCTGAGACTCACACGTGGCTCTGCTGCAGCAGCCACCTCCCAGGGAGGGGTTCAGGGCCAGGCTTTGCTTTATGTTTGACCAAAAACCAGAATGGACCCACGTTCCAGGACCTGCCACCAGCCTCACAAGAAACAATCAGACCTTCAGGAAGTGATTCGAGTGTAGGAACAGTTCCAGTCCATTCCCCAACCTGCAAATTCACAATAAAACAAGTGAACAAAGTGATCCTGGGTGATCAATGTTCCCTGTCCCACCATGGCACAAGGTGCCACCAGCGTGGGGGCTCACCAGGGGCTGCCCTGATCCCAGGGATTTATCCAAGGCATGAGGAAGGGGTGCAGAGCCCAGGGGATCTGCCCCAGCTCCAGCTCTGCCCCTTGCACCCCAAAGGAACTCCAGTCTGTGGAAATGAGCTGAGGGACAGGAAAGCTCCTGCCAGTCCAGAAAGGGAAATAAACTGATTTATTCTGCCCCCCAGTGAAAGCAGAGCAAGGCACGTTCAGAGGGAGCTGGTGGGGCTGGTTCACCCTGCTGCCAGCCAAAACTCTGGGAAATGGAGCATCCTGGGCATGGAGCACCAGCCTGCAGGGAAAATCCATGGAGAGGACAAAGCAGCACACAGCGTGCAGGACCCTCCAGAAAAAGGAGCTTCCATTACACCATGGCTGGCAGAGAGGTCCAGAGGAGCCAGCTGGGCCCTGGTGTCCCAGTCAAAGTGCTGATGAGGCTCTGGGCTGGCTGGTTGTTTCCTCCCCAGAACAACTGATGTCCTGCTCCCCAGGAACGCTCACCCTGGCCTTGCCAAGAGCTACAGAGTCCTTGCTTGTGGCACTAAAGAAGTTTACAACTGCCCTGATCTGCAGATGGGCTCGGATTTAAATTCCATTTCCATACTATGGTGATTCAATTGTAAAAATGGAAAGTGCACCAATAATAAAATTACATTAACACATGGAATGACAACAATTTATCCAAGGAAAAGGATCCCTGTGGATACCCAACAGCTTTAACTTAGAAACTTTCTACACACGAAGAAGCTACTGAATCACTTGGAAATTTCATTTTCACTGATTTTGTTTATTGTTTCATTTTTTCCCATTAGCCCTCATCATAACCCAACAACAGAACACCTAAACTAATATGGAAGACTAATATTTCTAGTATGTTATTCATTAATGCTTAATTCCATTGTGTCAGACCTTTGCTGCATATTTAATGACATTCCTGGTGTGTTTTATCACCTCAAAATTGTCCTTTATTATGGCAGTTAAACTCCAGTAATATACAAAAAATTAAGACTCGCCTTGGGAACATTAAATTAAATTACAAGAATGGTGTAAGATGACTTTGAGAGATGCAGGAAAGCTCTGTTTGTGAACAGGAGAATGAGGATGAGCTGCAGGGGCTGCCTGTGCCTGGGAACCCTGAGCGAGAACAGGCTCAGCCCAGGCTTGGCTGCAGAAGGGATTGGGAGCTTTGTCTTCCTAAAATCTGCTGCAAAGGTGCACTGGAGCCACACAGTGCAGCCATGCAGGAAAAAGCAATAGAAGATAGGACATTTAAATGCCCTTTGTTGGTGCAGCTCCGTGCCACGAGTGCTCCCAGGACCTGCTCAGAAGGGCTCTGGGATCCTCCTGACAATGAAATGTCACGCCTTGGAAGGAGGTGGGATTGCAGGGAACCAAGAGGAAAACCCCTGGAAGGATGAACCATTGTCTGTTTGTCTGGAAGGCCCAGACCAGGCAGCTCCTCCTGGATCTGTGCTGGGAGTCCTGTCCTTCACCTGCTTCTAACAACCAGGGGAAAGAGACACCCAGATTCAGACACCTGGATGGGGGAGAAGGGCTGGGAATGGAGATCTGGGGGATCCTGTGGGATCCTGATCCTGGGGTTCAGGGAGCTGCTGGGGATCAGAGTTGTGGATCGGGAGCTGCTGGATTCAGGGAGCTGCTGGGGATCAGGAGCTGCTGGGGATCAGGAGCTGCTGGGGATCGGGAGCTGCTGGGGATCAGGAGCTGCTGGGGATCGGGAGCTGCTGGGGATCGGGAGCTGCTCAGTGCTGCGCTGCTCCTGCAGGGATATTTCCCCCCCAGCAACAGCAGTGCCACCTCTGGATAATGAGTCATTACAAACTGCGAGCACAGAATGATCCCTAATGATGAAGCTCTTCTAACACCGGGTTGCAGTGCTCCCAGGGCCCCAGTCCCTTTTTTCTCAGGGAAGGAACATGGCATTTCAGCTGCTCCCAGATAATGGCACTGCTGTGGCTGCTGGCTGTCAGGGCGAGCAAAGACTTGTCACCTCTTCAAAGAGTGACAAATGCAGAGAGCAGCAAGGACACTGTCAGACAGCTCCGTGGGAGGGCAGGGAGGAGAAGGACCTTTGATAGATAATTTTGGAAGGAAACATGTTTCCTCGTTTTTCCACCCAAGAAGAGAGCAGCACTTAGAGCATGACAAAATTCTTTCAGGAGCCCAGTGCCAGGCCTACAAAAGCTCTGCAAGACATCAGGGACACAGAACGAGGCCCACAAAGGGTCAAAAAAAAAAGGGTCCCACTGCAGAGTGGGACCTCAGAGGACACTTGTGTAGCCAGCCCCACACTGCTCCCCATCCCTGCCCTGGTCAGACCTGGGCGCCAGCTGGGATCACTGCAGCACCAGACCTGGTTCTGCTGGGTCCCACCTGGCTTTTGGGTCACTCCTCCCTTGCTGCAGCACATTTTGCCTGCAGTTGATGCCCAAGGTCATTGCTGGCAGCTCACACAGTGACTCCTGTTCTTCTGGGACACAAAATGGGCACATTCAGCAAAGCTGGGAACTGTTTAAACAGGTTCTGCCCCCAGCCCTCGCTCAGGGAAATGGAAAATAGAAACAGAACTCTATAATTCCTTGGTCTTTTCTAGTCCTTCTCATAATCCCCATCTCCTTCACACTGGAGTAATGTTCTTAATGTACTCGGCTGAGCCTTAATGACCCTCTCTCAAATGAGTACTAAAAATGCAATATAGTTCAATAAAAGCACTCCTGCAGCCCGGCAGAGCCCAGCCCTGCCCTGCCTGGGCATGAGCCACTCAATTTCATGGAGCTCTGCCACCAGAGGCTGTAAAAGGCCCAGGAGTCAGGAGCAAGCTCTGGGAAGGATTCACCCCAGCAGTGCCTCCTCTGATGGGGAATCTCCTGTTGGAGACACCAGACAGCAGCACCAGCTGGGGACTCTGGGGACAGGGGCTGAGACAGGGACACAGCCACAGCCCAGGCCAGGCTGGAGCACCCTGGGACAGCGGGAGGTGTCCCTGCCATGGCTCAGGGTCTGTCCCAGCCCCAGTCCCTGTGCTCACCCCTCCCAGGAACCCCCAAAAGAGACGGAATGTGGATATTCCTGAGAGAGCCCAGCACAGAGCTCTTCAGTGCCTGCTTTCCAAAGAGCCTCCTCAATGGACAGCCATCAAACTCAGAGGGATCTGCTTCATTTGGTGCTGGACTTGAGAGACCTATGAAATATCTGCCAATATCCAGAGTGCCCAGGGTGTTTAACTGCACAGGGACTGCTGCAGGAACCATCCCCCCAGGAAAGCCCTAAAAGCCCTAAAAGCTTCCAAAAACCTCATCAATCTTTAAAGCCTCCATTTCCTTGGCGCTGCAGTCCTGATTTTATGAACTGCCCAGACCTGTGACAGTGCAGGAGAGGCTGCACTGTGCTACACCAAGAATAAACCCAAGGAAATTCACCTTACAGCAAGAACTAGGGAGAATCAAAATATGAATGCACCAGAAATGAAGTCACAGCGTCCAATCAATCAATTAATCAATCAATCAATCAAACTATCTATTTGTCTGTCTGTCTATCTTAAACAATTTTTATGCCAAAAAGAAGTTTTGTGGAATCTTGATAGGGCAAGGCAATCAAAGCAGGAAGTCTGGGATTCACAAGACCAAAGAGAGAAAGGAAGGATTAATTATGCTGAATGTGCCCCTTTCCCTTACTGTGGAGCACTCCTCATGTTAGTCCCAACTACACTGAATTTCCTTCTGTTATTTGCAGACCAAATTTCACTCTGTGCCCCTGCAGTGCCAGGCACCTGCAGTGTGCATTATCCAGGGCATTTAGCACATCCCATGGGAGCTGCCAGCAGTGACCTGCAGAGGGGTTTGTGCTTGCTCTGGAAATCCCTGGGCTGCAGGAGGGGGCTCCCCCAGTGCCCCCTGCCCCACCTCAGCCCTCCAGGACTGGCCTTGGGAGCTGCAGCTCCTCCAGCCTGGAATGAGTGATAAGGGCCAACACATCTTCCCTTAAAGACAGCCTGACTTGTGTGCAGGAATTTAATGATGTTCTGAGCATTGCACAAATGAAAAGTAATTAAATCAATGTAACTTCTAAGGAAACAGATGTTAACTGCTATTTCACACAAGACATCCACTTCCTTTATCTTTAATTCATTTTGTGGTCGGAAAAGATGACCGAAGTTATCTTTACTTTGCAAAAACTACTGCAATGGGAGTGAGGGAAATTAACACTTTGATTAACACTTTTAATATTTGAAATTAATTTCAAAGCTTCATCTCAGTTTCCAAGATTTGTATTAATCATTTCTCCCAATATTATGGCATATTGAAAGAACTTGATTAGATTGATTCCAAAACAGAGAGTGAAGAGACAGCTCAGCCACCACTGATTCAATTCCCCTCTGGCATTCCAAGTCTAGCTACTCAGGGACCTTGCACTGCAGAGGAGCTGCTCTGCCACCACCTCTATTCTCACAGAAAATGTGGAATTTTTGATGGAAAATTTCTTTCTCAGAGCTCACAGGCAGAGAGCTCATCCCAGCACTGGGATCCGGGGCTGGGACACCCCCAGAGCTCTGGCAAACCACGGCTGGTTGGGAACTCCGTTAACCCAGAGTCCACGGGATGGTTTAGGCTGGAAAAGCCCTCCAGGATCAGAACCCAACCCTTCCCCAGCTCTGCCCAGGCCAGCACTGCCCCGTGTCCCCAGGAGCCACATCCACAGGGCTTTCAAACCCCTCCACCAGCCCTTCCACTGCCTGAGCACCTTTCCATGAAGAATTGTTCCCAAATTCAGGAATTCTCCAGCCCGTTCCCAGCTCCTCAGGAATTCTCCATTCCCTTCCCAGCTCCTCATTAATTCTCCAGCCCGTTCCCTGCCCTGTCCCTGTTTCACCCCTCAGAGCAGTGCCCAGCACTGGAACAGACCCTGCATCCACAGGGAGCTCTCCTGAAAAAGCACCCCCATTTACAAGTCATGAAGTTGACTTCTGCCCTTCCGGATGCCTCTCTCAGAGCAAAGCAATGTTCCCTGCATTAAAAAAAAAAAAAAATAATAAAGGATAAAAGCAGAATATCCACAAAACTCCAGCGAGTCTTGTTTAATCCACTCGCTTTCAGTTGTTCTGCAAACTTCTCATTTTGGGAAAACAAATGTTTTTAATTAAGCTGGCTGCACAGCTGCTGAGGCAGGAGCAGTCCCTGCACATCCACCCGAGAGCTGCACGTGGTGGGGATGAAGCAATTTGTTGAGTCATGCTCCTCTCCCTCTCCCCAGTCTTGATTCCCCAGACAGCATCAGCTCTCCATTTGTTAATCCATACTTAATTTTTAAATCACAAAACATCATGGCTTTAAAGATAAGCTTTTAAAGCGCCCTCCTACACAGCCTCTCTTGCCATCTCCCGGGACACTGCTGGTAACAGGGAGCAGACACTGCAAATATCAATGAAGGAGCTGCTGCCCACTGGGAGGAGGGGGCAGGTGATGGAAGTGTGGAGATGGGAGGGGAGGTGACACCTGGGGAGATGGAGGTGACACCTGGGAGATGGGAGGTGACACCTGGGAGATGGGAGGGGACATCTGGGGAGGTGGGAGGGGAGGTGACACCTGGGAGATGGGAGGGGACACCTGGGAGATGGGAGGGGAGGTGACACCTGGGAGATGGGAGGGGACACCTGGGGGATGGGAGGTGACACCTGGGGAGGAGCAGGGCTGAGGATAGAAGAGCAGGGAAGGAATGCCACGATCTGGGAAAACGCCCCTTCCCAAAGGCAGGGAGAGGGAAGGAGCTCTGCCAGCTGGGGGTGAGAGCCACATGGTGCAGGGAAGAAGAGCTCCCCAAATTCCTCCATTCTGGAAACACAGAAAATGCAAAAAACTCCACCAGGCAGTTGGTGTCTCTCACCTGGAGAGCCCTGGGGACACTCAATGGACAACACAGAAGCCAGGCATTCATTAAATCCTGGAAAACACCCCGGAGCCCCTGAGCTGCTCTGTTTGCAGAGAAATGCCCCAGGATGGGAGCTCCCATCCACCCCAAAGCCAGGCTGGAGCGCCAGGGCTGCCCCTGGAGCTGGCCCAGACCCAGCCAGGGATGTGTGGGCAGGCACTGGCTGCCACTGGGACTGCCCCACAGCTCCCTGGAATTCCCAAAGAACAGCACAGCCCTCCACACATGGAGAATCCTCATTTCTGTGCTTTCAAAGACATGGAGGAGCCCTGCTCCCTCTGAGTGTCTCAGTAAAGATTTTAAACACAAACTCAATTCCTCTAACCCTGGGAAGAGTCCTATTAAAACTACAGTTACTTTGATGATAAATTTTAATTAGTACTATCCACAAAATGCTAAAATAATCTGATGGAGGAGGCGAATTCCAGCTGAAACAGCAGAACATGTAAATCCTCTGCCTGATTTACAGATCTTGGAAGCAAATCTGGAGCAGTTCCCTCAGCCTCTCATGCAACATTTTTTATTTTTCTCCAGAAAAGTTACACTGCCAAGGAGACATCTCTTTTTTGGGTAGATCCTTGTTAATTACTAGCATGGAACATTCCTACTAATTGAGCAGCCAGCCAACACACCAACTTGGAGATGCACAGTTTGCTGCAATCTGAGCTACAGCACGTGAAAACCAAAGGATTCTTCTCTAAAAGGAAATTAAAGCATTTCAGCAATGGTTGAAAGAGAAATGGAAACGCTTTTTACCTACCAAAACATGGAGTTCACTGTTGTGTGTTTCCCCTGCCACAGCTGGAGGCATCACTAACACCTAAAACAGAGCAGAGAGCTGCACTTGCACATTAAACGTCTACAGGGAGGCGCAGAGGCAGTGCAGGTCACATCACCTCCTGACACAGGAGCAAGCACAGAACTCCAGCCCAAGGAAAATCCCTGTTCCACAGCAAACCATGAAACTTGGGGCAGGCAGTGGCTGGGGACCAGGGAACAGAGCCCTCGCAGGTGTCAGTGACTGCTCCGGCACACGGGGAAGGGGCAGAACAAAAACAAGGAGAAATTCAGAAGTGAGAGCAGCAAAAAGAGAACATCTCCTTTAGCACAGCTCATCCCACTGCCTGCAGGTCCCCGGGGATGCTGAAATGCTGCCCTGAGCAATCCCCTCCTGCTCTGTGGGCTCAGCAATCCCTGAATCTGCCTTTGGCATGGCTCTGAGGTTCAGCCCTACCACCAGAGCTCCAAAGCAGGGCATGCAGTGTCTGCTTCAAACCAGCACATCCACTGGCTGAGGCACTGCTTATTCAGAACAGCCTGAAATTTCTACTAAAACTGGGTGGGGAAAGAAACTGAACTCGAGAGGAAAAACTAAACCAGAGAGGAAAAAATAACTAGAGAAAAAAAAAGAGGAACTGAGGGAGAGAGCAATGTCCAGGGGCACAAGTGCACAAACAAGGCTTGCCTGAGGCTGTAACTCTGCCCTGAAGTTGGCCAGGCAAACCCACGTCCTGATCAATACTTTTTGAGACAGATTCCATCTCATTAGGATCTCCTGCTTCATTTGCTGCTTTTTCAGCGTTCCTCCCGACATCTCCCAGCCCTGCCTTCTCTGAGAACAATGCCCACAGAACTGGGGTGCAAATGCACACAGCGGGGTGTGCTGCAGCACCACGGGGCCTCTCCATCCCCTCTGTGCTTTCAGGGCTCCTGGGCTCCCAGGGCTGGGGAGCAGCAATTTGGGCAAGGAAATTCCCAAAGAACAGCACCCAGAGCCATCCACCCTCCCTGAGGGAGCTGCACCTGCACACACAGGCACAGAGCTGGAGCTCTCACACAGCTTCTGCTGCTGCCTGGTCTAAGCAGCCCAGGGAGCAGCTCCTGAGCTCCTGGGGAGGGATGGAGGGATGGATGGATGGACAGATGGATGGATGGATAGACGGACAGATGGATGGGGAAAGGAAGGAGAGCTCATACTGCCAGGGGTCTGCTCCTTGTTGCCATGTCTGAACTGACTGCTACACAGCGTTTGCCATGTTCCTGCACCAGCAGAAATTATTTCCTTGGGAAAAAATGCAAAAGCTTTAACATATATTAAAAAAAAAAAAAAAGAAAAAAAAAGATAAATCCATTAGAGTAAGTAAAAAGCAAAGCCCCACCTCCTGCAGCACTCAGGCTCCAGACCAGCTAGAAGCCTGAGAAGTCCTGAATCACTTTCAATTTATCATGAGACTGTCAAAGGTGAAAAGGTGGAATTTGGTGGCAGTAACTCCCAAATTCTCATGGCTGTATCTGGATTTTTGCCTGCCCGCTGGAATAGGAGCTGAAGTGGAATTACCCTGCTGCTAACAGCTGGAAACGACTCCCAGGAGTCAGCCCCTGGCCCTGGAATGCTGGGATGGGTGAAATTCCCAGAGATTTTACTGCAGATGCCACTTGTGCCTCCTTATTTCAGGGAGGATTTCATCTTGGCTGCAGTGTATTTTCTGCAGACCAATTTTCTCTCTGGCTCTCTCTCCCTTCATTTGACAGAAACAGAACTCAAACTTAAATAGCAAAACACCCATAATTTCATATCAAGGTTCCCCAATCATCTGAAAAGTGCTGGTTGATGCAGCCAGTTCAAACCCTGTCTGGACAGAAGATGTTCTGGAAAGAAAATTCAGAGCTCTCCCGTTTCCATGGTAAATTAGGATGAACAACACAAAATCAGCAGAGAGAAACCTGGGGGAAAAAACCCAACATTCTGGAGAAGGGAAGTGCCCAGAATTAGGCTCATTAAGGGGTGGATGTGTGTGACAATAATTCCACCTCTCGGTGGGGCAGGGCAGGGGGCTGCATGCTGCCATCCCTCCGTGGCACCTGGGGCTGACCCTGAGCAGAGGCTCCTGCTCCTTGGAGAGCTGGGACACCAACAGGGCCTCGTGATCTCCTTACAAATCATGGGATTGCAACTCCAAACGTCCTGATTGCTCAGGAAAGGAAAGGAAACTTCCTGATTCCTTCTTCATCCTCCAAGCCAGCAGCTGTGCCCAGGTGGGGCTGAGAGCACAGAGCAGCATCAGTGGGAGCCCATGCAGGGCGTGGTTCAGAGGTGTGCAGCCCTTGGTCTAAGGCTGGCCTTGATCTTGAAGGTCTTCTCCTGCCTCAAGGTCCTGTGGCTCCACACAGGCCCAGCCCCAGTTTTCAAGAATCACACAGCTCTTGGAGAAGTGTGTCAGACACAGAGAGCAAGAGAAGGAACCCTCCTAATGCAGGCCAGCACCAGTGCCTTCATCCCTTCACGATCTCAGACACAGTTATTGAGCTGCCTTGGCAGAACCTTCCACTGCAGGTGATTTTGGGCATCTCTGAGGTGACAGCAGTGCAGCTCTGCTGCACAGCTCAGTGTCTGGGGCTGTGGTCAGGAGGCAGCTGAGGGTCACAGGCTGTTCACTGAGGTGCCAGGAGCCCCTCCCAGGCACAGGGGCTCTGTCCCACCCCTCATCCTGCTCTGACATTCCAGGGGTAATCTGCAAACAGCCAGGCAGTCACTGCACCCAGGAGACATCTTACATGCACCAGCAGCCACCCTGAAACGTCAGGCAGCAGGGTTCTGCATCCCAGGTGACACTCCAGGAGCCACCTCCTGCCCTCAGCACCTGGAGGGTGCCAGGGCCACCCCCAGCTCCCAGAGCCAGCAACGGAGCTTTACAGCCCCAGCAGGGAAATGGAAGGGTTAAACCACAAAAGGGTTACAGCAATGAAAGGGTTGTCCCAGTAAAAGGGTCACACCAGCAGAAGGGTCACACCAATAGAAGGGTTACCCAAATAAAAGGGTCACACCAGCAGAAGGGTCACACCAGTAAAAGAGTCACCCAAATAAAAGGGTCTCACCAGTAAAAGGTAAAAGCCAGTAAGAGGGTCACACCAGTAAAAGGGTCACACCAATAGAAGGGGCACACCAATAGAAGGGTCACCCAAATAAAAAGGTCACCCCTGTAAAAGGGTCACACCCATTGAAGGGTCACACCAGGAAAAGGGTCACACCAGTAAAAGGGTCATACCAATAAAAGGGTCACACCAATAGAAGGGTCACCCAAATAAAAGGGTCACACCCATTGAAGGGTCACACCAATAGAAGGGTCACACCAGTAAAAGGGTCACACCAGTAAAAGGGTTAACAGCACTCCAGAGGAACCCAGAGCTCCTTAGAAACCTCTCCCTAAAGTCCCTAAAGACACAGGCTGAACTTCTGGGAAGTTAAAAACCAGGAGCCTGTAAATGAACATTGCAGTCCCAGAGGGTCTCCAAGCACTCAGGCAGCAGTGACAGCCACAGCGAGCAGGTGACACAGACCCACACGTGGGGCACACAACAGATGGCATTTCACAAACTGCCACTTGATGGAAGTTTTCATCCACTCCAAGAACTGCTCTTCCAAAATCCAAATAAAATGCAAAGTACAATAATCAGGACAAAGGATGATGAGGCCACAGGCAGCTTTCAAATGTGGTAAATCCAAATGGATCTAATCTGTTCTTAAACACAAAAGCTGTTTATTGGGAATTTACTGTAGTTGTCCCAACACTACATTCCCCAAAAGGAAAGAAAACAATCATGCCCAACAGAAATCAGGATTTTCTCTTGCTTCACTAAAGATCTACATTCCTGCCTTCTGCAAATGGTGCCTGATTGCAGCTGGAGCATCTGTCAGGTTGGAAAAATCCCAAACACCAGCAAATCATTCAGAAATGGTCTGAAATGACAAATACCAAGGGGGCTCTGGCTGTGCCTTTGCAGAAGCCCAGACCTGGCATTAGCAGGGAGTGGAACCAGCAGCAGCAGTTTGCTCCCCAGGAGGATAAAACTTCCTCTGACTGTGTTAAATCCCCCGGGCATTTGCATTTGAAATTCAGCCCTAGGCAGGTGTTATCCCCGTCTGTGAAGCCACTGAGGCAGCAGCAGCTGGAGCTGCAGCGCTGGGCAGGAGGGAGCAGAGCTCCCTGTGCCAGCAGAGGCTCTGCAGAACCTCAGGGGTCAGAACTGCTGCACTGAAAACCCAGCAAGTGCTGACAGCTCCTGCACGGTTTCCATCCTTTCCAGCCCCTCTTGCCCGGGGCTGGTTCCAGAAGAGAGGAGCTGCTGTCCCTTCCTGTGAGCTGCCCTGCCTCACCCCCTGCCCTGCAGGTCCAGCCATCCCTGCCAGGGCTCAGCCCAGTCCTGCCCCCAAGCTCCTGCCTGCTTCCAGAAAAGGCAGAACACTTTCCAAAGGCTGCACAGGTCTTCCAAGCCCAACCATGGAGGAAAATGAAAGATAATTCACAAAAATCACACTGAATTTCCCGCAAATGATCGGCATTATGGCAGTTATCCATTTTTATGCTACTTTCACACATCTCTTTGTTTCAGGTGAATGGCAGCTGGGATTTTCACCACCATCATTTGGTAGAGGGTCTGGAGGAGAGGTGAGAGAAACACAGTGCTGAGCAGTGGAACCCTCTGGTGATGAAACACAGAGTGGGTACCTGTCATGCTCTTACTCAAAGCTTCCTGCATTTTCTGTTGATTTTTCTTTGGCAATGTCACTTTTAATAACAGGTTCAGAACCAGGCTGACCTACATAATCCTTCTAGTACAGAAGCACATGCTGCCTCCCACTATTTTTGGAGAACATAAATGGAAATGTCTATGGCTCGCTTGGTCACCGTGTCCCTCTAGAGCTATAAAAACCAAATTGGAACAAATGTCCCAGACTCGTCCAATTCGCCAGGCAAACTCACAGATCTGCTCTTTTTTCAACAGAAGGGCCCAGCAATGAAAAGGGTCTGATTATTTCATATCAAGGCATAAATCTTCCTGCTCTACACTCAGATGGCACCGGGGAGCTAAAAGGCCCAGAGCTGGGCAGAGCTGGGCAGAGCTGGCACCTCTGCCTCTCTCCTGTCCATGCCTACCAGTTCAGCAGAGGAACCCAACACAAGGAGACAGGATGGCAGATGCATCAAGGCAATTTCAAGCCTTTTTCCTATGATTCTGTTACCCTTTAATTGTCCTGAATCCACCTGCCCCAGACAGAGCTCTTGTTTTCCTTTCTGGCTGTCTCACTTTCCTTTCTCTGGGATTCAACAGCACCTGCCCACAGGCACTGCTCCCAGGTCCAGCCTGAAACCAGCAGGCCATAAATAAACCCCCGTGGGTTGTCTGCCTGAATCACATCTGGTTTGAAAAGGTACAAAAGCTGCACACACAGCCCTGCTGGCTGCCCTAGAACTCTGTTTGTCAAACAGGCATTTCCCAGCTTTGTCCTGCAGCATCCTCCCCACTGCCACTGCCCCTCAGGACAGGGACATCATCCTCCCCACTGCCCCTCAGGACAGGGACATCATCCTCCTCACTGCTCCTGCCCCTCAGGACAGGGACATCATCCTCCTCACTGCTCCTGCCCCTCAGGACAGGGACATCATCCTCCCCACAGCCCCTCAGGACAGGGACATCATCCTCCCCACTGCCACAGCCCCTCAGGACAGGGACATCATCCTCCCCACTGCCACAGCCCCTCAGGACAGGGACATCATCCTCCCCACTGCCACAGCCCCTCAGGACAGGGACATCATCCTCCCCACTGCCACAGCCCCTCAGGACAGGGACATCATCCTCCCCACAGCCCCTCAGGGAGCTCCCCCCAGCTCCCAGCAGCTGCCTCTGTCCCCGGCACTGACACCAGCTCCTGAGTCCATGGACATTTTGAGGCTTACCTTTCTGTAGGTGTTAAGGAAAAGGCTGTTCTCCAGCAAACCAAGCCCTACAAGCTGGCCACACAACTGGAGATGTAAACAGAACAGCAAAATGAGTCCCAATAAAGAAATTACTGAGTTAAAACCTGCAGTTCTGCACCTCTCCCAGCCTGAGGTGTAGAAACCAGCGCATTCCATCATGGGAGCAGAAGTGGCACAGCCAGCACAGCACAGTGAGCAGCCAGAGCAGTGGGAGGACAGCACAGAAGTGACACCTGGGAGCACCAAGGGGACCCAGCCAGCCAGGAACAAACAGAGCAAAGGGCCTGTGTGCCACAGGAATGTGCACCCGTCCCTGTGCTGCCAGCCTAACCCACCTGCTCACCCCCACTGCTCACCTTGGCATCCCCATCCTCCCTTCAACACCAGCAGAGAGAACATTTCCCTGCCAGTAATCTTGTTTATTCTAATAAAGAGTCACTGACTAAAACAAAATCCAGAGAATTGACTGTTGACTCTCAACTGAGGAGAAATTCCCATAGGCAAATCTTTTTAGCATTCCAAGAGCATGACTAATTCAATTAACACCAGCCAGAAGAAGATTATGTAAAGCTACCAAGTTATACATCTTTATATGTATAGAATAAATAACAATTACATGTTAAGGAACACAGGTAAGAGCTGGATGGTTTGCATTTTGTATTTCAAATAGTGCTATAAATATCTTTAGTGCCAGTTTGACTCTGGGAGGCATTTACAAATTTTCAGACATATGTGAAAATAAAGTTTTAGAAGTGTGTGGGTTTTAATTACCTTTTTTTATTGAAATCATTACTGGATGTTGTTAGGGCAGAGTTGTCTCTGTCCATCAGTGACTGTACATGTGCCAAACCACTGCCCACCCTTCTTTTTCTTTTCTGCTAATTCAACATCTCCACAAATCTCATGAAAAGAAAAAACCAGAGAAGCAAGGAAGTGGAAAGGAGCTTGTCTTGTGGATCACTCATGCAAGGAGAGAATTCAGGATTGCCCTTGAAAGGCTTTTCTGAAGACTTCACAAACCCAGAGCACAATTACACTGTGAGCCTGAAAGTTCTTGTGCCAGAAAACAACTTCCTGTATTTTCCTTTGACTTGAAAGCTGGAGGTTGATGAAGCCAGCCAAGCAGTGAAATGAATGTGAACTCTGGGCTCGGGCAGAGCAGCTGCTCTGGCACCTTCTGCTCCAGAACCAGAACCAGAACCAGAGCCCGTCCTGGCAAACTGGGCTCCACAGGTGACGTGGTTCTCCCTGACTGCATCAGTCTAAGGATATGACAAGTTTTCAGAACAAATCCCAACTTTTCTTTCTTGTAAAAAACCTTATAAATCTCCTGCCTTGGGTTTTCCATCAGGCTCATTTAAAATTCCAGCTCAGCCAGAGCAAAGCTGAACTTTTCCCATCAACACACACTGAGGGTAAGAGGAAGCTCCGTGTTCACATCATGTCTGCCTGAAAAATGAACTTACAGGAAAAATTATGTCCTTTTTATAAAGGTGTGAACTGACACTTCAATCCCAGAATGAAATGCTGGTTAAGCAGCCCTGTGGGTGGATGCTGGAGTGCAGGGCCAGGAGCAGCACATCTGCCAGGGCAGGGTGGGCACAGCGTGGCTGGACGTGGGCACAGCTCCTGCCCCAGGGAAGGGCTGACCCTGCCCACCCTGCAGCCTCTGCCACACATCAGAGCCACGAGAACACCCAGAACTGATCCTGCAGCACACCTGCATCGCACTCATGCTGTCCTCAGGGACCTTCAAACACTGCTGGAAAACTTCTCTGCCAGCTCGCGAGCTCAGTCAGCCTGGGAGCACGGCCCAGCAGCCCTGGCAGAGCCCTGGGTGACAAAACCCCTGCCCCTGCCAGCCTGGCTCAGTGACCACCCCTCTGTCACCTGGAGCAAGCCCAAGCACCTTCTGGACACCTCCCACCACACCAGCTTGGGTCAGGAGTCGGGGCAGCTGTCCTTTTTTAAAAACCGCTTCCAATTCTCATTTAACACCCAGTAGGATCTGTTCCCAACAGCCTGGCAGGCCCAGGCTGGGCCAGCAGGGTGGGCAGCACAGGGCTGGCAGCCTGGCACACAACAACCCATTCCTGCTGTCACTCATATCCTGGCACACAACAGCCCATTCCTGCTGTCACCCGGGCACACAACAGCCCATTCCTGCTGTCACTCACATCCTGGCACACAACAGCCCATTCCTGCTGTCACCTGGGCACACAACAGCCCATTCCTGCTGTCACACACATCCTGGCACACAACAGCCCATTCCTGCTGTCACCTGGGCACACAACAGCCCATTCCTGCTGTGGATCACTCATGCAAGGAGAGAATTCAGGATTGCCCTTGAAAGGCTTTTCTGAAGACTTCACAAACCCAGAGCACAATTACACTGTGAGCCTGAAAGTTCTTGTGCCAGAAAACAACTTCCTGTATTTTCCTTTGACTTGAAAGCTGGAGGTTGATGAAGCCAGCCAAGCAGTGAAATGAATGTGAACTCTGGGCTCGGGCAGAGCAGCTGCTCTGGCTGCCTCTGCTCCAGAACCAGAACCAGAGCCCGTCCTGGCAAACTGGGCTCCACAGGTGACGTGGTTCTCCCTGACTGCATCAGTCTAAGGATATGACAAGTTTTCAGAACAAATCCCAACTTTTCTTTCTTGTAAAAAACCTTATAAATCTCCTGCCTTGGGTTTTCCATCAGGCTCATTTAAAATTCCAGCTCAGCCAGAGCAAAGCTGAACTTTTCCCATCAACACACACTGAGGGTAAGAGGAAGCTCCGTGTTCACATCATGTCTGCCTGAAAAATGAACTTACAGGAAAAATTATGTCCTTTTTATAAAGGTGTGAACTGACACTTCAATCCCAGAATGAAATGCTGGTTAAGCAGCCCTGTGGGTGGATGCTGGAGTGCAGGGCCAGGAGCAGCACATCTGCCAGGGCAGGGTGGGCACAGCGTGGCTGGACGTGGGCACAGCTCCTGCCCCAGGGAAGGGCTGACCCTGCCCACCCTGCAGCCTCTGCCACACATCAGAGCCACGAGAACACCCAGAACTGATCCTGCAGCACACCTGCATCGCACTCATGCTGTCCTCAGGGACCTTCAAACACTGCTGGAAAACTTCTCTGCCAGCTCGCGAGCTCAGTCAGCCTGGGAGCACGGCCCAGCAGCCCTGGCAGAGCCCTGGGTGACAAAACCCCTGCCCCTGCCAGCCTGGCTCAGTGACCACCCCTCTGTCACCTGGAGCAAGCCCAAGCACCTTCTGGACACCTCCCACCACACCAGCTTGGGTCAGGAGTCGGGGCAGCTGTCCTTTTTTAAAAACCGCTTCCAATTCTCATTTAACACCCAGTAGGATCTGTTCCCAACAGCCTGGCAGGCCCAGGCTGGGCCAGCAGGGTGGGCAGCACAGGGCTGGCAGCCTGGCACACAACAGCCCATTCCTGTTGTCACCCAGGCACACAACAACCCATTCCTGTTGTCACCCGGGCACACAACAGCCCATTCCTGCTGTCACCCTGGCACACAACAGCCCATTCCTGCTGTCACTCACATCCTGGCACACAACAGCCCATTCCTGCTGTCACCCGGGCACACAACAGCCCATTCCTGCTGTCACCCTGGCACACAACAGCCCATTCCTGCTGTCACTCACATCCTGGCACACAACAGCCCATTCCTGCTGTCACCTGGGCACACAACAGCCCATTCCTGCTGTCACACACATCCTGGCACACAACAGCCCATTCCTGCTGTCACCCTGACCCACAACAGCCCGTTCCTGCTGTCACACACATCCTGCCTCAGCAGCTCCTTCCCAAGGAGTTCCTAATCCCAGCAAATTGGTTCTGGCAGCAGAAGCCCACCCAGCTCCTCCCTGGGCTGCCCAGGGCAGGGGAGTCCCCATCCCTGCAGGGATTTCCCAGCCACAGAGGGGATGTGACACGGGTGTTCCACTGAGATTTAGTGACAGCCTGGGCTAGCAGCACAGCCCCAGTGCCAGCAAATCCTCCCAAACAGATCCCTGTCCTCCTGGAGCTGCAGGGCACCCAGGGCTACCAGCACACACCCAATAAATCCTCCCAGACACATCCCTGCCCTCCTGGAGCCCCAGGGCACCCAGGCACAGCTGGGCAGGGCTGTGGCACCCTGGGCTCCTCTGCTGGCTCAGCCAGAGCTCAGGTGAGCTGCAGGGCTTTCTGGATGCCATCCCTGGGGGAAGCACGCCCACAGCCCCCTCTGCAATCTGCACAGGCAATGAAGTGTTCGAGCCCCTTACGTAACAGGCAGCAGGAACAGCTCCCAGGGAAAGAACGGGTTCTGTTCTCGGGGACTGCAGCTCCAGCATGCACAGCCCCAGCTCCTGCCAGAGCTGCAGGGACAGAGCTGGGCTGTGCTGGCAGCTCTGGCTTTGTCTGCCTCCTTCTCACCTGCAGCTGCACGGCCACCGTGCCCTTTGTCCTCCGGTGGCTGCTTGGTTTGCTTCAGAGTCAATCACTGAGGGTAGATTTAATTTCTTGGAGCTGATAATGAGTGTAGCTAGATATGGATCCTTTCATTTAAAAGTCTGCTTTGCAATTTAATCAGCCTCCACAGCCTCAACACCAGCCTGAAAGTAATGTGGGATGGTTGTAATGGTGAATGAAGAGTAGAAAAATTAGACAAGAATTAGATTAATGATTTTATCAGGAATACTGAGCTGCTGTCTGTAATCAGGTTTCACTGCAATGTGCTCTCTCAGCACACTGGAGTCCCTGGGGAGGATTACACATCCCCAGCAGCAGCCCTGGCTCTGTCCAGTGCTGAGCAATTGCAGCCCAGCTCCTCTCCACACGCAGGACAGCAGAGACAAGCACTGCTGTGTGCAGCACTTCCCCCATTCCCCATCTCGTAAGAAACATTTCCAGGGATGAGGTGACAAGGCACTCACAGCCCGCCTGGCATCCCCACAGGACTCACCCCCACCTCCGAGAGCAGACCCCGAGGGTAATTTGGGTTTGCAGCCAGTGCCCCTGCAAGGGCCGAGCCAGGACTGACCACACAGCAAAGGAAAATGCCATTAAACAGTTGGGGGGTCCAGGCAGCCCCAAATCCATTGTGGGAGCCCCAGCAGCCCCAAATCCATTGTGGGAGCCCCAGCAGCCCCAAATCCATTGTGGGAGCCCCAGCAGCCCCAAATCCATTGTGGGAGCCCCAGCAGCCCCAAATCCATTGTGGGAGCCCCAGCAGCCCCAAATCCATTGTGGGAGCCCCAGCAGCCCCAAATCCATTGTGGGAGCCCCAGCAGCCCCAAATCCATTGTGGGAGCCCCAGCAGCCCCAAATCCATTGTGGGAGCCCCAGCAGCCCCAAATCCATTGTGGGAGCCCCAGCAGCCCCAAATCCATTGTGGGAGCCCCAGCAGCCCCAAATCCATTGTGGGAGCCCCAGCAGCCCCAAATCCATTGTGGGAGCCCCAGCAGCCCCAAATCCATTGTGGGAGCCCCAGCAGCCCCAAATCCATTGTGGGAGCCCCAGCAGCCCCCTGCCCTCGGGCAGCTCAGTCCCCACCTGCAGCCCCTGCACTCAGCCCCCTGCCAAGCCCAGAGTGAGCGCTGAGCTGGGGGAGGATTTTCCCCACGTGGGTTTGCCATCCCAAGCAGCACAATCTCCATGGACTGGCTGGTTGGAACAGAGAGAGAGAGAGAGCTCCTGGTGGCTGGGATCAATTCCTGACACAAGTGCTGGGGGAGCAGAGCACAGATCTGCACATCAGCTCCCCGTACCAGACATTTCCAGCCATTTGTTGCTACAGGAGAAACGCTGCATTCACAGCCAGCTGCTGATACACCTGTGCACATTCACCTACCGAGGAGAAAAGCAGCTTAAGCACTAATGACATCCAAATTAGATCTCTGACATCTTTGATGTTTATGATTCCTGGCTCCTTTCTGGGTAAAGGATGTCGTTAGAGTTTAATCAATAGCATTCTGCTCGGAGAAAGGCCTTCTGAAGCTGACAAAACTGCACAGGTTTTGCTTTGAGACCCGCTCCAATCTGAGGAGCCATAAACAGACAGTGCTTTGCTTTTCATGCTGGGGAGGTTGCTGAGATTGCTGAGGAAATCCAACAGCAGCTGCAAACACGGAGTTATCCCACTGCTGATGTGCAGCACGGGCTGGAGCCAGGGAGGAGCTGCCTGGGTGACCGTGGATGTGTGACAGCGAGCTCTGGGCTCACCGCAGGGCTCAGGAACCTCAGCAACCAGAGATCAATAAAACATCATCAGATCTACCCCAGCCAAAGTCAGAGAGATGGTAACCCCTGGTCCAGCCACTGCACTGCTCTGCTCCCACCCCTGGCACAGAGCCTCCTCAGCAGCAACAAACTGAAATGCAGCTCTGGAGGGAGCTGCCAGTGCCACCCCGGCCACTGTCCCCACGCAGGAGGTGCCAGCTGCTGCCCACAGGGTCCCGTCCGGCCATGAACGTTCCTGCAATCAACTGGGTTTTGTTGTTTTGGGTTTTTTGGGGTATTTTTCTAAATCTTGGAATGCCAGTGATTTTCCCCGTTTGGCAGTGAAATCCCAGAATGGTTTGGGTGGGAAGGGACCTAAAGCCCACCCAGTGCCACCGTGGCATGGCAGGGACATCTCCCACTGTCCCAGGTGCTCCAGCCCCATGCAGCCTGGCCTGGGCACTGCCAGGGATCCAGGGCACCTGAGGAGATGCTGAGGATGGCCAGGTGTGTGCTGGGAGGTGGAATGAAGGATTTCCTCGGCCAGCAGAGCTCCTGCTGCCCTTCCCCAGGAGCCCAGGCAGAACTGGGAGGGGAGCAGGGCCAGGGCATGGTGAGGCTGTGAGCAGAGATGCGCTCTCAAGGAGCGGGGAAGGTCTCAGCAAGCAGGGCTGTGCTTTGCTGGGCTCACTGCTCTGAAAGCCCGGCTCTTGCACTTGTTCTTGGAAGAGCCTGAGGGAAAACACGGCCCCAAAATGCGGTGTGCTCCCCCTGCACAGCAGCAGCGCTGGCCAGAGCTCCAGCGTCTTTGCAAATCCCTCCGACGGGAATTGCTGTTTTAGGGCTCCCTGCCGAGCAGGGCCCTCAGGGCAGCAGCGTGTGAAGGCAGGGCTCCCCCAGGGCTCCTGCAGAGCTTTTCCAAAGGAAATGGTGGTTCCAAGGAAAAGTTTGGGCGCACAGACTTTGGCTGTGATATTGTGAGGCTGCCTCCCTGCCTTCCCTCCTGATGCTAATTAACAACAGTGCTTTAATTACAGCAGTTGGAGGTTGGTCAGCTCTGGCTGTCCTGAAGGAGCTGGGCTTTCCTGGGAACCAGCAGCCCAAGGAATGGACTGGGACAGGGATCCCTGAGAGGCAACAGCTCCAGGGTGGGAATAGCCAAGCTCCAATTCCTGGCTCAGGGTAAGCAGGGCACAATCCTGATCTCGCAGTTTGAGCTGGCCCTGGCATGGGTGCCCAGAGCAGCTGGGGCTGCCCTGGCTCCCTGGCAGTGCCCAAGGCCCAAGGAGCAGCCTGGGACAGTGGGGAGTGTCCCTGCCATGGCAGGGGTGGCACTGGAGGGGCTTTAGGGTCCCTCCAACCCAAACCTTTCTGACGAGCTGCAAACAGAACCACTTTTGGCAGCCAAGTGTCCAAAGCCACTGGGCTCATCCCAAACTCCAAACAAACGCTGTTCTGGCTAACCCAGGGCAGGGCTGGGCTCCTCAGCAGCAAACACCAGCCGGGAGTGTCGCCCTGATTTTGTAAGACTTTGTTAAGCCTTCTGATGTTTACATTCTTTCAACAAACTTTCTCACACACAGTTCTGTAAATAACCTATGTTTTGCATTCTTTCATAGAGGTAGAGAGAATTGATGGACCCTTGGTCTGTCCAGTGGCATTGGAGAGGTGGCACTGTCACCCTCCAATCCACTGTCACCTTTAGAAAACTATAAATATTGGAATCAAAAAATAAAGCCTTTTCTTTTCTGTTCCCCTCGAGAGCAGCAGTATCTGTGTCATCATTTCGTGCCTTATCACAACACAGGAGCTCTCCTGGGCCCTGCAGCACGGCCCAGGACCACCTCTCCACCTCCCACAGGCACTGAGGCCAAAGCCAGCCCCAGCTCGGGGGGCTGGAGGGATCTCCCTGCCTGCACAGCATCTGCAGCTCCAAGGCACAGCGGCCACAAATGCTCAGAGCTCAAACCAAGGTGCTCTGGCTCCTTGATCCAGGCTCAGGTGTCCAAACATGAGCCTTCCAGTGGCATTTGCTTTTGACATTGAAATGGATATGAAAAAAGCCCTCCCAAGGCATAATAGAAAACTTGGCAAAAGGCACATGCTGCAAAAAATCAAGGCCATTCCTTGAGCAGAGCCCCTGCTATCCAGCAGTGATATACCAGCAGTATAATCTTAATTAGCCAATAAAAGTTTTTAGACAATCTGTCTAGACTTGCTTTTGCCTGGACATAAAATTGGCTTTAAAAGAAATATATAAACAGCAATGAAACATCAGTGAAGAGCTGTCCAAAAAAGCTCCCTGCTGCTCTACATCTGCACCCTGCTCTCCTTAAAACACGAGCATTTGTGTGAAATCCTTCAGGTTTCAAGCAGAAAAGCTCCTTGTTTGGGCTCAGAGCACGGCAAGCTCAGGCAGCTGGAGCCCCTGGGCTGCTGCTGGAGAAGGAGCCCAGCTCTCCTGGAGAGCTGGAGCAGCTCAGCCCAGCAGCCTGCAGGAAAACCAGCCCTATAAATAATGACACCTGAGAGCCATGCCTGGGGAGCACCTGGGGCTGCCCCTGCCCCAAAGGAGCAGGACAGGAGTGGGACCCTGGGCAGGCTGGCAGAGCCAGCTGAGGAGCCACGGCTCACAGACAAACCTCTAGGAAACCTGGTTTCCCTGCCCTCAGCACTAAAGAGAGACTTGGGAAAGAATTCTGCCTTATGTTCTAGAAGTTTTAAGTTTTCATAATAAAAGTAAATTCTGCTCCTGAAATCAGGTTTTTTTTTGGATTAAACAAATGTGATTTTCCAGCCCACTCTCCCTGGCAAAGCTTCCTTGCTCGGGGACATTTTTCCCAGCCATGGCTCAGTGTTTGCATCCCCAGCCACTGGGATCACCTTTGTTCTGCAGCTTTTCATCCTCCCTCTCCTCAGCCCCGTTCCTCCCTTGCTCTTTCCCCAGACTTGTTCCTTTTACTGTTCTCTAACCCCAAACTCTCTCCTTTCCCCTGCTCCTCCCCACAACAGCAGCCTCTGCACCTCAAGGGGATCCTCTCCCCAAGCTTCCTAATGCCCAGTAACAAATTTGTGTCACTTTCCTCAGCATCTCCACTCCCCAGCATCCATCCTCCCCAGCAGCACAGACAGCCCTGCTCCCGTCCCTGCCAGGGCAAGCACTGCCCCAGAGCTGCAGAAATGCTGCCAGAACCAAGTGGGAGCAGCTGGACCGGAATAAAGAACATCCTGAGCAGAGCAGAGCAGAGCAGCACCTTCCCTTCTGCACCTGCAGGAGCCTCCCTGGGCTGTGCTGGGGAACCAGGACTGCATCTCCCTGCCTGGTGTTCCCTGGAGGAACCAGGGCCTGCATCTCCTGCCTGGTGTTCCCTGGGTTCTCCTGGGGGAATCAGGACTGCATCTCCCTGCCTGGTGTTCCCTGGGGGAACCAGGACTGCATCTCCCTGCCTGGTGTTCCCTGGGTTCTCCTGGAGGAACCAGGGCCTGCATCTCCCTGCCTGGTGTCCCCTGGGGGAACCAGGACTGCATCTCCCTGCCTGGTGTCCCCTGGGGGAACCAGGACTGCATCTCCCTGCCTGGTGTCCCCTGGGTTCTCCTGGAGGAACCAGGGCCTGCATCTCCTGCCTGGTGTCTCCAGGGCTCCTCAGGTCCCTCCCTGTGCCCCAGCCATGGGTTTCTGGGCTGGCTGATGAGCTGAAAGCACACTGCCCCTCATGTGTTCAGCAGCAACAGCTGCCTGTTTCCATGTGCTTCTGCCCTTGAGATGCAATCTCCACGCGGTCAGTAAGAGCCAGAGAAAGGCAGGTATGTGTCCCTGAGGTGGCGGATGGTGTGAGGGAGCAGCAGCCTGTTCCAGCTCTCCAGTGACACTCCACGGGGCACTGGGTGAGCTCCTCTGGAGGACATCCCCATTTCTGTGAGCATGGGGAAGGGCTGCATCCCCCCAAGAGCCCCAGAGGCAATCACCCACCAGATCCTGCCTGCTCTGCTGCTCCCAGCTCTGCTCTGGTTTCTCAGGGGCTGCTGGAGCAGCAGGGATTTCTGAGGCTCAGCACAGAGCAAGGCAGGGGCACACCCAGCCCTGGTGCCAACAGCTCCTGCTCCCCTGAGCCAGGCCTGGAAACCCACACCAGGCACTCATCTCCCGTGATGGCAAAAGGGAAGGCAATACATCTCTCACTAGGCACCAGTGATGGGGTTTGGTTTTAATTCAAGCTCTTTAACGATGTGCTTGCCTTTGGTGCCAGCTCTGCCTGTGCAGTCAAGAGAGAAGTGGATTTCTGCAAAGGACAGCTGAGATCTCATCCCAGAGGCAGCCCCTCAGGACACCTGGGAAGCTCAGGAGGCAGAGCCCTGCTGAAGAGCTGGGGGCTGCAGCCACAGTGTTCTGGTGATCCAAACCCACAGCCTGGTGCCTGGGGCTGGCAGCACCTCAGCCAGGCACGAGAGGAGCTCTAAGGTCCAGTCAGCACCTCAGGGACCCCAGCTCACCCCCTCCTCTGCACTGCTCACGAGTTCCCAAAGAGCCACAGCAGCCCTGAGCACTCCCAGGGACAGATTTTGCTTTCCTGCTCTCAGAAATTCCTCCAAGCTCTCAATGCAACCCCAGCCACTCCTGAGGATCAAGGCCAGGGCACCTTCTCCCAGCTCAGCTACAATTAACAGGAAATCTCATTAACCCTGCCAGGCTGCAGCACACAGCACGAGCCACTACAAACTCAGACAGCAATCTTTCCTGGCTGTTTTTTCTGAAATGCCAAAACATTTGTTATTTGACAACAGGAGGGAGAACAATAGATTTCATAATGTTGTTATTTAACATCACTGCACACTGAAAGGACACGTGCCTGAGTACTTGGAAAAGTGGGAAGAAAAATGGAAAACACTTGAAGTGCTTGGATATAAATGACTCGGTTTTATGAGTGCTTTATCCATTTGTTTTTGCTGTGTTTGATCCAGAAAACAGCTCCCAAGAGAATGGGTAAAGGCTATTCCCATCAAAGCTGAATGACTGAACACAGCCAAAGACAGAGGGACAACACTGAGCCCCCCAGGAGGGCTCTGCAGGACCAGCAGTTCCCTGAAGACCTCCCCAAAGCTCCAGCTGTCCTCTGCACCCTCACACTCATGAGCACCCCGGCTCTGTGACCCTGCCAAGAGCCCAGACCCCACACCCACCGCTCTGCTTTGCTGAGCTGCCCCTCAAAGCCGAGCTCAGAGCCGGGTTTGTCTGCCTGCCCTGCCCGAGGGGCTGCAGGGGGAGAGGCTGAGCCCAGCCTGCAGTCACTGCTCCCTGGGCAGCCCCAACAGCCCACCCCATCCTCCAGAGCCCACCCCATCCTCCAGAGCTCACCCCATCCTCACTGCTCCTCCCTGGGCAGCACCAACAGCCCTGCCAGGCTCAGCACAGTCAGAACCAGCCCTGGCAGCCCTGCCAGGCTCAGCCCAGTCAGAACCAGCCCTGGGCTAGCCCTGCCAGGCTCAGCCCAGTCAGAACCAGCCCTGAGAGCCCTGCCAGGCTCAGCCCAGTCAGAACCAGCCCTGGGCCAGCCCTGCCAGGCTCAGCCCAGTCAGAACCAGCCCTGCCAGCCCTGCCAGGCTCAGCCCGGTCAGAACCAGCCCTGCCAGGCTCAGCCCAGTCAGAACCAGCCCTGCCAGGCTCAGCCCGGTCAGAACCAGCCCTGCCAGGCTCAGCCCAGTCAGAACCAGCCCTGCCAGGCTCAGCCCAGTCAGAACCAGCCCCGGGCAGAACCTGCCCATGGCAGCCCTGCCCTGGGAGGCACAGCAGGGAGAAGCAGGGACACACATCCCACATCCTGCAGCTCCAGCTCCCTCCTCACCCCCAGCCCAGGAGTGGGAGAGCAGCAAAGCCCCAGTCAGCTGTGAAAATGGGCCATTTGGGGAGAGCAGAACATTCATAAATGCACTCCAGATCTTTCATTTATCTGTTAGGAGGCATTCAAGTGGTCTTTTGCTAACGACTTCAATATATATATTTCTTACAGATAGCAATTAACCTTCTGGTACAGATTAATCTTTTAAAAAAAATCAAAGATGAATTAATCTTTGAAATTCAAGTATTCAGTAGTTTCATTAATAATCTGAAATTGTCCTTTAGATTTCCCATAATTAGACCATTCCCCTAATTTATTAATCCCACAGACTGCAGAGCATGTTTCAAATCTTCATCTCCTGCCACAATGACATATTCAAACTCGCTTGAAGTGCTCATAATAAAAGTCACTTTGTGAAGAATTATTAACTCAGAGGATCAAGCAAAGTCTTTATGTGCCAAAGCATATTTGAAAACTAAGCAGGGGAAGCACTTTCGACTGATCCTCAGATTTCCTAAGATCCCGGCTGATCAGAAACAAGTTTGGATGGAACGCTGCCTTGAGGATAATCAGCCTGCTGCAGATTCAAGCCAAAGGCAGGAAACGTGCAGGTGCCCACGGACCAGACCTTCCCTTGTGCCAAGGCAGAGACTGGGAGATGCCAGCAGCTCTCTGGGAGCTGGCAGCCACTGCTCCAGGCTGGGGTGGCTCAGACTGGGGCTGGGCTCCTCCAGCCTGGGCTCTGCCACATCTGCCTGCTCCTGCAGGGCTGCACGGGGACAGCCGGGCAGGGACAGCCAGGCAGGGACAGCCCTGCCACCCCTGCCCAGCTCTGCCCCCAGGTGCCATTTCCAGCCCTTTCCTGACCCTCTCCAGGGCTGCCCAACCCGTTCTGTCAGGAGTTTTCATTAACACCCACCCTGAGCCTCCCCTGGGGCACCTCGAGGCCGTGTCCTCTCCTCCTGTCCCTGTCCCGAGCCCATCCAGCTCCAGGCTCCTGGCAGGGAGGGCAGGGGGCAGTGGCACAGCTCCTGGCAGGGGACAGTGGCACAGCTCCTGGCAGGGAGGGCAGGGGACAGTGGCACAGCTCCTGGCAAGGAGGGCAGGGGGCAGTGGCACAGCTCCTGGCAAGGAGGGCAGGGGGCAGTGGCACAGCTCCTGCCAATGAACACCACGAGGTGGGGCTCTCTGAGGAGGGGCTCACAACCCAAAGGCAGGAAAGGCTCCACTGCCCCCAGGGAAGGTCGGGAGCTGCATCTCCAGTCAGCCCTGCTCCACTAGAGCTCCCAACAACAGGATCTTCTCGCACTGCCCAGGTGTGGAAACCCCAGGGAGCGTGCTGGCAGTGTTAAATCCCATCAGAGCTCCACCTGAGCTGTATGTGCATGGCACAAGGAGCTGAGCACAGCCCTAAGCAGCACTGGGGATTGGATTATCCCATCCCAGGTCTGAGGAGGAGCTTTAGGCACCATCCCTGTCAGTGCCTTCATTCCCAGCATGACCCACATCCCCCTGCACCCCAAGCTGCAGGCACTGCTGGCCTTCAGGCTTTGCTTTCTCTGCAGGAGGCTGAGTTTTGTGCTGGCTGCATGGACAGCTCAGGGAATAAATGTAATTCTGCACAGGGTCCAGAAAATGGGATCCTGCTCTGCAGCCAGAGCCTGTCCTTCACACAGGGAACACATTTTGGGCATGAGTTTGCGACAGTGGGTATTTGCAAATAAAGTCAATTTTAAATTCCAATGAGCACTGGCATTTGTCACTTCCTGCTGTATTAAATCCAAACCCATTTGCTTTAATACCACATAAATATGCATTTGTAGGAACAGAAGAATTTATGCAAATGCGGGTTCCTTGTGTGACACCAACATCAGGAAACAATTCCAGCTCCCCCTCTCCAAGGCCCTTTCCTTTAAGCCCAGTGACTTTCCCTGCTTGCTCCCTGAAGGTGCTGCCAGGAGGGATCCATCAGTTGGGACAGTCTGGGACCCAGCTGGGGCCTGTCCCTGCAGACAGAGCCAGTGCTGTAGGACCAGCCCCGGGCATGGGGACCCCTCCCTGGCAGCTCCTGCCCTGCCTGGGCACTGAGCTGGGCACTGAGCTGCTCTCATTTAGGCAATGCCAGGCAGGTACAGGGTGGGGACCTGCCAGTCCCATTTGGGGAGCACAGCAGAGCCTGCCCTGCCCCGTGCTGATGGGTTCTACCCCCAGAGCCTCTGGAGACAGCCCTTGCATTCGTCACCAGCAGTGAATTCCATCAGCTGCTTTCTCCTCCCCAGCACAGGAACCCACCTCAGACACTGGAGTTTCCAAACCCTTACGAACCCGGACTGCAAATCAGCTTGCCAAGGACTCACACCCAAGGTCTGGCAGTCTCATCCCACACACTGGGCCTGGGGGCTCCACGTCCCACACCAGCAACCCCAGAGCCTTCAGGGGAAAGGTTCTGAATGCCCTGCACTGAGCTGGGCAGGGAAATGCCAAAGCAAAGGACTGAGATCAGGCTGGGCACCAACGGGGCAGCAGCCAGGGCTGTGGCAGCTCACAGCACAGCTCCAGCCTGTGGAGACAAGAGCTCAGCCTTTCCAGACCTGCCTTCTCCCTGTGCCCACACCAGGAACGCTCAGCCAGGGCAGCAGGAGGAGCTGGGTACAACTCAAGGATCTCTATTTCCTCCAGAAGCGACTGAAACCCACTGAGGGTTCCCACTCTCTGAACCTCCACGAGCACTTTAGGAATGACAACATCCAGGAGCCATTGAGGAGCATTGCAAAGAACTGCAGCAGCTTTGGAATCAAATATGAGCTCTAGAAACACACGGTCACATTCGGCACAACACGACACGGATGACTTCCGCAGCGCTTTCTGAGGGACACGGGCGTTGCCTACCTGCCTCTCTGGAAATTTGCATGAAGGACTCGACTCCTTTTTCTCCATAATTCCCTTCAGATGCCAAAGTGGATACATAATTCCATCCCAAAGCTTTCACAATGTCCACCATTGCTTGTGCTTGGAAGGAATCTGGAGGAACCACCCGTGAGAAGAAATCATAGCGCCTGTCATCGCTCAACTCTGGTGCAGTTGAGGCATAACTGATTTGTGGGATCTGTAGAAAAAAACAATTTCTGATAAATACACACATTCACATACTCATGGCACTTCTTGCAGCAGCGGCTAAAGCACCTGGCTTCAGCTGAGCTTTGGCTTTGCTGTGTGCAGCTGCAATTCTGCACCACGCTCCCCTGCAGTCCAAGGAGCAATCCCTTCCTGGCTCCCAGTTTCCCAGACAAGGCTGTGACCCACCTGCACACAGCTCTGGTGCACGTCCAGCTCTCCTTCCCTTGAGGCAATCAAACCAGCACACAAACCCTTGTAACCCCTCACTGCCCTGGTCTCACTGTGCTGGTTTTAGCAGGGTTTGGGATCCTGGCAGGGTGAGGTGAGCTCTGCACTGCCAGCACTGGCTGAAAGCCAGGGAGACCCTTCCTCAGCCTTAGGAGGATGAAGGCTCCAGGCTCAAGGCACAGCAGGTTCAGTTTTTACTCCTTCTGATGAAGAACAGTGTGAAGGTTGCTGAGCAGGGACATCTCTGTCACAGACACAGCCTGGGCACACTCAGCTCTGTCCCAACTCTGCTCCCCCTGCTCTCAGCAGAGTGTGGAGGAGCCTGACAGTGACTCTTGTGACAGAGAGCCCAGAGCACTGCTCAGGGCTGTTCTGCCCTTGCTAAGCAAGGCCCCTGAGCAGCTCCTGAGCTCACATGAACCCCCAAGCCCATTGTGCAATTGTTTGTAACAGTCTGGGACTGCTCCTTAAGTGAAGAAAGCTGGCCTGGCTCTCGCTGGAGACACCAGCTCTGCACTGCCCACAAACCATCCACTCAGCAGCTGAGCCCTGCAGCCCCAGCTTTGGTTCTGCACAGCACTCCACAAGGATTTACCACCTGCAAGTATCTGCCAGCTCTCCTGCCTCCTCAGAAAAACAGATCTGCTCTGCATTGCCCCGGGATCAGCAATGCAAAGGGCTCTGCACCTCTGGCTCACAGAGAGCAGGGCAGGAGGAGAGCGAGGGCTGCTTTCTGCAATCAGCACAAAAGGGAGGCTGAAATACCAGCTTTTATCCGTGGCAACTCTTTGTACTCCAACTTGCCAACAACTGGTTTTTCAACTGAAAATCAAAAGGAGCACATTCTGCACTTCTACAGCAAGCAAAGCTTCTACAGAATTTGCTGCATTGCTTATATTCCTAAGGAGACCTTTTGGATTTTAAGTCTTTTTCCACTGTTCATAAAATATTAACTACTGCTGGCTGCTTCAATCACTTGGAGTATAAAAAGCAGATATTAGGTGTTTTACCAGTGTTTCTAACAGGATATCTAAAAGCAACATAAAGTTATATATGTGTGCCAAGTAGAATTCTCCTCCCGTTTTGTTCAAATACAGGGAGGAAAATCCTTCAGTGGGTGTGCCAGGGACTGCAGCCACCACAATTCCCCTGCCCAGAGTGTCAGAGCTTGTTGCAGACACCTGCAAAAGGCACCTTCTGCTCCTGCCGAGCTCCCATGCACACCAGCAGCATCCCAGTGGCCAAACTGGGCACCCACGAGGTAAAAATCATAAAACCCAACTGCTGCCCACCTGGGAGCTCCACACAGGCACCTCCAGCCCCTGCCAGCACTGAAGTGCACTTGGGAATAAAAATGGATTGCCCAGCTCAGCGAGACCCGAGGGCAGGCTGGGCAGTGTCCTGCTCTCTGCTCCAGGGATGCTGCCCGTGGTGTCACCGGGCAGGGCCAAGGGACAGCCACACAGTTTTACATCACACTGCTCTGCTGAGGGCTTTTCAATTATCCAGATAAATATTTGCTGTCTCGTCACCGTTTTATTTTTCTCTCACTTTGGTAAAATCTGTTCTTTGTCATCACTTCAGAACTGCAGTTGGAAGAAGCAGGATTCCTCTTCCACCACCTTCTCCCCATTTTCTGCTCTGACACACCAGAGAGCTCCAGAGAATCCCAGTGTGCTTCCCAAAGGCTCCAGCCCCTCGGCAGAGGGGCTGTGACCCCCAAGGGACCCCGAGCTCCTGGCCCTTCCCCAGCAGCCCTGCCTCCAGCAGCAGGGCAGGGCTGGAGCTCTCTGAAGGACCCTCAGGAGCTGAGGGAGCATTTCAGTGGTGGGAGAAGCGGATTTTCCTCAGTCCCTGAGTTTGCAGCACACACCACGCTCAGGCTTTCACATGTGCTTAGCCTGGCTGATGTTCTGATGGCAGCAAGGGGGAATGAGTAATGCTGGGAACATTGTCTTAGTCAGTGATTAATTGATGTTAATTTATTTCTAACACTGACCATTATTCTTCATTTATTTCATTTTCTCCTGCTAATGAAGAGCTGTCTCTGGGTCACACTTGTTGTCTTGCTCAAGCTCCTGTTGGAGAGCAGCTGCAGCAGGAGCAGCAGCACAAACACACCAGGGAGCCACCTCAGCCTCTCCTTCCATCCTCAGCCAGCCCCAGCAGCAGCCTGGGACAGCTCAGAGCAAAGCCCACTGAAACACAAACTCTAACAGCTCACCTCAGAGCAAAGCCCACTGAAACACAAACTCTAACAGCTCACCTCAGAGCAAAGCCCACTGAAACACAAACTCTAACAGCTCACCTCAGAGCAAAGCCCACTGAAACACAAACTCCCTGTTCCAGTTTTCCCTTTCAGACTCTCTGGGTGTTGTTACCCAATCCCAAATCCTCCTTCTCTCCCTGCTCAACAGACCCTTTTTTCCAAGAAGAATGACAGAACGTTTGGGTTGCTCACCAAAGGCACGTGTCTGGTCCTGGAACACACAAACCCAGTGCCAGAGCACACAGCAGCCCTCCCTGGGGCTGCAGGACTGCCAAAGCCTGGCCTGCCAAAGCCTGGCCTGCCAAAGCCTGGCCCAGAGTCAGCCCCAGCAGCTGCAAACACCCAAACCAAGCAGTTCTGGTGCTGTGCTGCCTGCAGGGACTGAGCTCAGCCCCTCGTTAAAGGTGATGAGGAAGGTGCACCTGAACCCACCTCAGGCATGACAGCAGCCAGGAGACGTCAGCAAGGCAATTTCCCTGAGGACCTGAGCAATTAAGATAATGCAGGAGTGCCCCTACTGAGACATTAATGAGCTCCTAGCAGGCCAATATGAAGTTCACACTTTGCTGCATTTCTAATTTCAGTTTCCTATGAAGTTTGATTGATTGTGGTTTCCTGGCACCGGGGAAGCTCAGCCTGCTCTGGCAGAGCCCCCCGAGCCCATCCCGTGGGGCAGGGCAGTGCAAACACTGCAAATCCCCCCAAAAACCCAGCTGCACAATGAGCTGCCTGGAGCCTGCCTCAGCTGCAGAGCTCTGTGTGAGCTGATGGCTGATTGACATCTGTCAGGGCTCGGGGTTTATTCCTGCAGAAATTCATCAGGTCAGGGTTTGATCCTCAGCTAGCACAGCTCCTCTTTGTGCCACATCCCCATCTCAAAGTGCAGGACAAACAGCTCCAGCATCCTGCACAGAACTGATACTGAAGCTTCTCCCAGGCTATTTTCTCTGGGCAAAACCCCTCCAGACCCTTCCCATTCTCACTTTGCCTTCTGAGCAGGAAGGAAATCTGGCAGGCAGCTCTAGAAATGCAGATATCCATGGGAAGCTGTCCCTGCCCTTGGCAGGGGGCTGAACAGAGCTTTGAGCTCCCTGGAACCCAAACCACGCTGTGATTCTGTGGAAATTTCACCCAGTACACTAAATAAGGTCAGAGCTTGTGAAGGTAACAGGAACAGATCTCCCTGCTGTTCTCCAGGGGCTGGAACTCCAGCTCAGCGTTTCCCCAGGAGCTGCCAGTCCTGGGGCACAGCACAGGGAACATCTCTGCCTCCTGCTCCCCTCCTGCCCAGCCCTGCCAGCACCAGGAGCCTTCTCCAGCAGCCCCTGCCCTCTCTGTGCCTGGGAGGTGCACAGCAAAACAAATATCACTGCAGGTTTTGCTGCAGGGCTCCCAAAAGAGCTGGAATTGCATTCCCAGTAGCCTCAGGTCATGATGAGAACAGCCCCTGCTAAGGCACTTGGTGGTGATCCCTGCTTACCACCCATCCTCTCTGGGCACTTCCAGGTCGTTTCACAGCCAAGAGTCAAATGTTGCCAATGAGAAAGTGAGGGAGAACAATGAGGAAAGTTTTCATGTAAATCCCTTTCAGGAGCAACAGCAAATATTTCTGAGCAGGGGAAGGAACACTAAGAAATAAAGCCAGAAATGATTAATGGACCTGAATTTTGGTTACACCTGCAGTGGCTCTTTCCAGCATCCTTCCCAGCTGGGTGGGTGAGCTCCATCTCCCACTCCTGGCCACTGTCAGGATTAAGCAGCACCTTTAAAAATTCCCAACTCCTTGTTACCATTATTATTGAGGATAGAGCCCATTACTGGAACAAACACTTGCAAAGCTACTTTGGCTTTCTCCAACAACTGCCCTTCTAACTGAATACACTTGTTTAATTCATTTCAAACCTGAAAAGAGCCCATTTCCAGGCACACAAACCAATCCCCATCCCCACCACAGCTGTCATGAAAAGTCCTGGAAAGACATCTTGAGTGACACTCCCAGCTGGGAGCCTCCTCCACATCTACAGGATCTTTCCTGCTTCCTTTCCTAGAGTGAGAAGTGCTCCTAAACAAATAATTGTAGCAATTAAGGGACAATAATTACAGCAATTAGTACTGTCCACATGGCTCATGGGAGCACTTCATCAGCTCACAAAGCAGGAGAAAAGATCATAAACACCCAGTAAAGTGAGATGTGTCCATAAATATGAGATATCCCATATTTCATCTTGATGACCTGTGCCTGGACCAAGGTCTGCTCGTGACAGTGATGAGCTTATGGCACAGATTGGTTTTTTTATAGAAAAACAGGGGGTGATTTCTTAGCTTTTAAATGCTAAAAGAACCTTGGACTTGAAGAACCTGACTTGAAACCAGGAGGCCCAAAATTGTAATGAAAATGAGTCACAGCACAAAAATAAACATCTTACCCCCTCTAAAGCTGTAGATAAGCTGTCCTTGAATAAACAAGGACATCACCCCTACCTCAACGTGTTCCCATACTGGGGATTAGGACTCAGCCATTTATGCTTTCCTAGGGATGAGTTATTTACTGGAATGCTTCACTTTCCATGCCTGCAGTGCCCAAGGCCAGGCTGGATGGGGCTGGAGCACCTGGGACAGTGGGAGGTGTCCCTGCCATGGCAGGGTGGCACTGGGTGGGATTTAGGGTCCCTCCCAACCCAAACCATCCTGGGGTTCTGTGTCTGTGCTGTGCACAATGGAGAGAGAGGAAGAGCTTGTCTGCCTCTCCCATGCCCTGAACACACCCTGCAAGGTCTTCCAGACGCCAAAATACATTCCCATTCCTCGGGTGTTCAGATTTCCAGCAGCCAGGGCATTCTCAGAAGGGCTCCTGTCACCACCCAGAGTGCTGAGCAGACACTCAGGGTCCCTGCCCTCAGTGATGGCACTGGCAGCACTGGCTGATTTGGTTTCATCTCCTTCCACGTGCACCATTCCCACACCCCTGCTGCATTCCCAGAGGCTGAGGAGCCAGGCTGTGTGAGCAGAGGCAATGCATGGACACCAAGCACACACATTCCTGCAGTGACTGGAGCTCCCACATCCAAACACGGACTCACCAATTCCAGCTCTTCTGAAAATAAATCAGGAGCAGAATATAAACAGAGTGAAGCAGCTTCTATGTTTTATTTATGTGTACACACTGCTCCATTCATCCCAAACAGATAATTGAACCTTATATTGTCTATGCATATTTTAAAAGGTTTTTAATCTGCAAGTATAAATCTCATTGATTTTGAAAGTAGCCCGATAAAGACAACACCAGTAACGACTTATTCAGCAGCCAGGCTGAGACAGAAAATGTTCTTGGTGGCAGAACACAGTTCTGTGAAAGCAATCCACAAACACAGACACACCAAGGCAGCCCAGTGGAACAAAGTGCAGCGTGGGACAAGGGGAAGCACTCATCCTGGTGCTGTTATTGGGCTAAATGAGAGCTGTCAGCCCGGCTGTGAGCACGGCTCAGAACTGCGTTTCTAGGAGAGCTCCACGCTGGTGTCGTGGAAAGCGAGGCTGTGGTTTGAATATTTATTCCTGAACTGCCAATATAGGCAAGAATCTGACAGCCAAGGGGAATAAAGCCTTGGTGCCCTGACAGAGTAACACACCCAACATCCGGCAATACAGATTTAGCTGCGTTAAGAGGTTATTTATTTCTAATTTCTGTGTACAGTTCAGCTTTGGGCAGGCAGCTCAATCCCACAGTGAGCAAACCCAAGTTCCTGTGAACAACTTCCACCAAACAGATATTGCAGAAGCAGGAGCCTGTTCTCATAAAAGTGTTGAGTGGCCTCAGTTAAGGGAGAGCTCAGATAATGGGATCTCCTCCAGCCCCCCGGGTCCTCTGACACCCCAAGGGCACCAGCTGCATTTCAAGCAGTAAATGATGTTTTAAACAGGGTTTCTGGAGCTCATTTCCCTCCGTGCAATATTGGAAGTATTTCTGAATTTAAAAATGTGTCAAGTAATAAAAACCCCCAGGTTTTTAATGTGCTCACACACTGTGGCTGACTGAATGGTTCTGCTTGAGCTTAAACTGTCTGCTTCGGATTGGCACTTTATGAAAACCTTGAGGCAAGAGGAGAGCTGTGAATTATAAAGAATATGTGTAAGCTGCTGCCTGACCTCCCTGCAGCCCTGCTCACCCACGCCTACAAGCCTCAACAGGTTCCTCCTCCTCCTCTTCCTCCCCCCAGGTGTCCCCACACCCGCAGCCAAAGCTCAGGGTGAGATGTGCTCACGGAACTCCAGCAGGAGGTGACCAACCCAGAGCTAGAAAATGAATCCCAATTTACGAGCAGAGCCACAGCCCTGCTCAGCCTGCCCCGGTGGGAGCAGCACCGCTGCTGCCAGCTCCCAGTGACAGCGGGGAGATAAATCCCTGCCCAAGGGCTCCTGGCAGCCCCCCTCGCTGCCAGGGGCACCTGCACAGAGCCACCCGTGGGGACAGGGCCCAGCCACCTGTCACACTGCTGCTGGACACAGGACACGAGCCAGCCGTGCTGCTGTGTGGGGCAGGAGGGGACAGGGCACAGCTGATTGTCCTGGGTCTGCCTGGGCAGGCTGGTCTGACTTCTGCTGTAAGCTGGTTCCAGAGACTGCCATGGTCTAAGTGATAACACCTCAGTCATCCATTCTTCATGCTCCCTTTTCTACCAACAGATTTGGGCAAGCAGCTCAATACCACAGAGAGCAAACCCAGACTCCTGTGAACAGCTCACTGAACAGACACTGCAGAAGCAGGAGCCCGTTCTCATTGAAATGTCTGAGTGGCCTCATGGAGACCACTACAAATCATCTCCTTCTACAGCACAAAACCCAGAACAGCATTTCAGAGCATCCGAGGTGTGCCAAGTTTCAAGGGCAGCCAGGAAGAGAAAACCCTGTAGGAGCAAGGGCCCAGCTGGTATCCTCACCTCCCAACCAGTGTGCAAAACATCAAAAACTCCTGCCATTTCAGCAAACAGCACAAATGTTCTCAGAGAAGGGATGATGTGCTCCAGGTAAGAACAGCCTTTAGTCCAAGCGCTCCTTGCTGCAGCAGCCACACTCCAGGATGCTGGAGGTCACTCCTCCACCACACAGTCTGTGCCTCCAGCCAGAGTTACTGCCTGCTCAGCAAGGAGGGCTCCACCAGAGACAAAGCACTAGGCTGGAAACACCCCAAGATCAAGTCCAACCCTTCCCCAGCACTGCTGCCTGCACCACTGCCCCGTGTCCCCAAGGGCCACATCCACAGGGCTTTGAAACCCCCCGGGATGGGGACCCCCAACTCCCCAGGCAGCTGTGCCAGGGCTGGGCAGCCCTTTCCATGCAGAAATTGTTCCTGAAATCCAGCTTAGCCCTCCCCAGCCCAGCCTGAGCCGTTCCTCTCCTCCTGTCCCTGTTCCCTGGGGCAGAGCCCCCCGGCTGTCCCCTCCTGGCAGGAGCTGTGCAGAGCCACAAGGGCCCCCCTGAGCTCCTTTTCTCCAGGCTGAGCCCCTTCCCAGACCCTCAGGAATTCTCCATTCCCTTCCCAGCTCCTCAGGAATTCTCCATTCCCTTCCCAGCTCCTCAGGAATTCTCCAGCCTCTTCCCAGCCCCTCAGGAATTCTCCATTCCCTTCCCAGCTCCTCAGGAATTCTCCAGCCTCTTCCCAGCCCCTCAGGAATTCTCCATTCCCTTCCCAGCTCCTCAGGAATTCTCCAGCCTCTTCCCAGCCCCTCAGGAATTCTCCATTCCCTTCCCAGCTCCTCAGGAATTCTCCATTCCCTTCCCAGCTCCTCAGGAATTCTCCATTCCCTTCCCAGCCCCTCCAGAGCTCCCCTGCACTGGGGAGCAGCAGCAGCAGCCAGGAGGGGCTCAGAGAGGACAAACTGTTCCATCATCTGCAAGGTCAGACGTGTCCTCCTCGAGTCCCAAGTATTTAATATTCCTTCTGAGGGTGTGGGAGCACGGCTGGCCGGGGTGGGGATGGTTCCACCAGGGACACTGAGGGATTATATTTAGCCCGCCTTTGATTTCATGTTTTCTTTAATCCAAAATAAACATTATCACAAGTAAAAAGGCCTGTTGTGTCCTCTGAGCATCAGAAACAGAGCAAGGTCCTTCAGAACACACACTGGGTATAAAGGAGAGTGAGAAAATGCAGTGAGGAGAGATGTGAGCGAGAATGGATTGTAATTATGGGAGAAATCTGCATTTGACATTTCTCCCACTACATATCCAAGAGTTATAGGGTATAATGAAGTTCCAGTGAATATCTGTACCTTTTATTCCCTTATATTTCATCTCTGGCCTTTCACAAAGTGCATCATCACCATGTAATTCTACAGATATCCAAATATTTCTGCATTATTACAGGAAAAACCACAAGGCAATCACACTTTTACCTTCACTGGTTTTCTTCACCTCAACATTGAGCTTGCCAGCTAAATAATTACATTTCTTCTTATCTAACTTGTGGGAAAACAAATTCAATAACAGAAATACAGTCAGAAAGACGAATACTTAGGGGAGAATAATTTTCAGACTTAAACTTCACAAGCTCAATAGATTATTCTGGACACTGGATAATTACCCTGCATGTCTTTATCACAAAAGTGCCCGGACATTTTAATTAATCCAAATTATTTTCTAAGGGCCATGTTATTAGACTCATGCAGGAATGGCCTGATATAGAAATATTTTTATTTTTGCAGAGGTCTCTAAGAGCTCAGCCTTGCAGCCCCCTGATGAAAACCACACCAGAGCAGCTCCTTGCCCTGCCTGGAGCCAGCCCAGAGCCAGCAGAGGAGCCCAGGAACCTGCAGGAGGAGCTGCCCAGCCTGAGCAGGGTCTCCCTTAAAAATAAAAACCAGTGCCCAGTGCTGATTTCATCCAGAGCACCCACCCCAGCCCACAACCTGTGTCCTTGATAAAACTGATCCTAAAGCACACCAACAAACAAAGCTGATCCTAAACCCTAAACCAGGCCAACAAACAAAACTGATCCTAAACCACACTCACAAACAAAACCAATCTTAAACCCTAAACCAGGCCAACAAACAAAGCTGATCCTAAACCCTAAACCAGGCCAACAAACAAAACTGATCCTAAACCACACCAAAAACAAAACTGATCCTAAACCACACCCACAAATGAAACCAATCCTAAACCCTAAACCAGGCCAACAAACAAAGCTGATCCTAAACCCTAAACCACGCCAACAACAAAACTGATCCTAAACCACACCCACAAACAAAACCAATCCTAAACCCTAAACCAGGCCAACAAACAAAACTGATGCTAAACCACACCAACAACCAAACCTGATCCTAAACCACCCCACAGCCACTTCCACTGACCAAACCAACCCTTCCATCTGCACCTGCCTTGCTCTTATTTTTGCAGTGTTATTTCATCATTAACTCCATTTTCAGTCATTAAAAAAGGTTGACAGTTCTCCACCGAGTGTCCTTTGGAAGTTCCATGTGTCAAATTTGGTGTAAATTGCTGTCAGTGCTCAATAAATGGGATAGTCAAGTGAGGGTCCTTCAAACAAAACAGCTGGGTCTGCAGCACACCTCGAGCAAAGCAGGTGTGGTTTGTTTCCTCTCCTGAGAGCAGAACTGTCACACAAGACCTGACCTGTTCTACCTGGCAAGGGGCACAGAGCTGGCCTCATTTACAGCTTGGAACAAAGAGTACAGAATAAAGAGCAGATAAAGCCATGAGCACTCAGATTCTAAAACACCTGCAAACCAAACTTGATGGTTCATCCCTGCAATTCCTTCGGCAGAAAAAAATCCCCAGGCACTCTGGAAATGGGAATGGTATCTGGAGGAGCCTCCCACCAAAATTTGGAGCAGCTTTGTCGGCAGCAGCCTGAGGAGCTGGGCTGTGTGGCACTGGATGGTTCCCCAGGCAGCGCCCACAAAGTGGCTGCAAGCTCTGAGACATCAAAGTAAAGGGCTCTTGGGCAGCCCTGGATTTCCTCCCCTTCCTCCCGTTACACATAGGTAAAGATGTTATAAGAGAAAGGCCTTAGAAAATCAGGCCTTGCTCTGCTGAATTACCAACAGGCATGTAAGTTCTCGTAAGGAAAAAATAGTAGAATAACATAAATTATTCTTGTAGAGAAAAAAACAGTCTGCACCTGCAAAAACAAGAAATCTGTTCCACAAGAATCAGTGAAGAAAATATGTAAATATATCTAGAGAGAAAATATATATCATAGATATATTCAGTAGTCCTTACCAACCAAGGAACTGAGTTTCACTGTACTGCTGACCAGTCAGGTTTAACACAGTGCCTTCTGATATCTCCTACAAATGTGAACTATGTGAATAAAGAATTGGCTTTTCTGCATGAAAAAACTGAGTGCCCAGGATTCCCCAGCCTGTCCCGGTGCCCAGGATTCCCCAGCCCAGGATTTTCCGGTCTGTCCCAGTGCCCAGGATTCCCCAGCCTGTCCCGGTGCCCAGGATTCCCCAGCCCAGGATTTTCCGGTCTGTCCCAGTGCCCAGGATTTCCCTGCCTGTCCCCGTGCCCAGGATTTTCCCTGCCTGTCCCAGTGCCCAGGATTCCCCTGGCCTGTCCCAGTGCCCAGGATTCCCTGGCCTGTCCCCGTGCCCAGGATCTCCCTGTGATGGGATGGACAGGGAGCTGCTGGGATAGGATGGGGCTGGACAGGGAGCTGCTGGGATGGGGATGGGATGGACAGAGAGCTGCTGGGATGGGGATGGACAGGGAGATGCTGGGATGGGGATGGGGATGGGATGTCCCCCGTCAGCCCCTGACCAGCAGGGCCATCCCAGCCCGTGGGGAATCAGCCAAGCTCCGCCAGCCCGGAGCCCCTGCGGGGCTGGAGCTCCCTGCAAGAACAGATTGGCCCTTCCAGCCCTGTTTGTCCAACCGGGAGAGGGGGATGGACAATGGGGCTTTGCTCTCCACTTGGAAATGGTGGGGAATCCAAAGGGAAGCAGCAGCCGCGGATGTCCAGACGCCGCTGTGAGCTTTCCCAGGCACGCCGGGCTGCCTCTGCCCCGCGCTCAGCCCCGAGTGACAAATGAAACCCCAGACACTGCTCCAGGCGCTTCTGCAGCTCCTGCTCCGAGGCACAGCAGCATCTCATGGACGCTGGTGGCGCTTGGGGACCGCCACCCCGTGCCCTCGGCTCCCAGCAGTGCCACTCGCATCCCTCGCTGCCAGCCTTAGGAACGCCACACCGTTTGTCTCCTCCTTCATTGCATCTCCCGCAATCCCCTGCCCTCCAGTTATTTATTCCTCTGGAGGGCAAAAGCACGGCGCAAAGGAACCAGGCCCCTGTGCATTCTTCATCAAGATCTGCAGAGCGGCTGCTAATTACTGCAGGGCAGCTGTGCCCCGCCGGGCTGGAGCAGGGGCTCCCGGCGGTGCCAGCCCTGCCCAACCTGCCCAGTGTGCCCAGCCCAGCCCTGCCCTGCCCATCCCTGCCCAGCCCAGCCCTGCCCACCGGCACAGCAATGGGCTTCTGGAACGCCGTGTTTTGCTATCACAAGCAACCAACAGGAAAATTAGCATTGTAAAATGGCAACCTCGTTTAGATAAGCACCCTGTGAATCCATCTAATTTGTATACAGAGTCATTCTGTGGTCACAGCCCAGTGCCTCCAGCCTCTCTGTTTTCTCCTGCTGCCCCCGCTCCTAAACAGAGCTCTGGGAGTGTCCCGAGGCAGCTGCCAGCACCGAGAGCAGGACAGGACTGTCCCTGCCTGGGCACTGCCACCTCCCTGGGCTCCAAACCTTCAGCAATGCCCCAAACGTCCTCACCCAGCTGCTCACGGGGCTCTTCTGGAGCTGCACAAGGGCCCTGAGCCCTCTGCACTGTCACAGCACCTGCTCCAGGTACCCCCTGGGGAGTGGTGGCACCTGTGGGCACAGGCAGGAGTGGCACAGGTGCCACACAGCCCCCAGAGTGGCACAGGTGCCAGGACAGCCCCAGAGTGGCACAGGTGCCACACAGCCCCAGAGTGGCACAGGTGCCACACAGCCTCCAGAGTGGCACAGGTGCCAGGACAGCCCCAGAGTGGCACAGGTGCCACACAGCCCCCAGAGTGGCACAGGTGCCACACGACCCCAGAGTGGCACAGGTGCCACACAGCCCCCAGAGTGGCACAGGTGCCACACAGCCCCCAGAGTGGCACAGGTGCCAGGACAGCCCCAGAGTGGCACAGGTGCCACACGACCCCAGAGTGGCACAGGTGCCAGGACAGCCTGACTGCACAGCTGGCCAGGTCCCTGCCCCACTCCCCCCTCTTGCAGCCACATCCCTTGTGGGATTTGTCCTCCTGCAGGTTTTCCCCAGGCAGGAACGCCAGGAGATGTCACCAGCCATCCTGGCAGCCCGGGAATCACCACGTTTGATAACAGAGAGCTGACAGGGAAACTCGACAAACAGAATCCTTTGCACTTCCCTGCTGTCCCGGTCCATCCGCATTACCCCAGACATGCAGGAGATCTCTATCCATCAGGTGCTTGCACCAGTTCCATCACCATGGCATCACAGAGCTCTCAACTCTTTAAAAATAGATCTGATAGCATTTTCTCGTTATTTCTTCCTTCCAAGCTTTGCAGAGAAATGCTGGGATCACTTACGGCGTTATTTTATTTATTCCTTTGTTTGTGAAAGAGGCTGAGCGAAGCACTTCGCCTCCCTTCCTGCCAAGAGAGGGAAAGGAAAAAAGGGGAGTGCAGAGGAAGGTAAAGGGCTGTCTGTTGGTGCGGGGTCCCAGCACGTGTGATGCTCACACGTCCCTGGGGTGGCTCCCCAGCCCAGCCCAGCCCCAGACTGCACAGCTGGGACAGGAGACAGAAAGGAAGGAGCTCTGTGGAGCTGAGAGCGATCCTAGAGAGCCTGGATTAATTAATTAGTGCAGACACGCCGGCTCGGGAGCAGGCACTGCAATGCTGCTGCATTTCCTCTTCAGCTGCACACCGGAGGCCAGGCTGGCCCAGCCCCAGCCCCAGGGGCTCTGCTGGGATCCCAGGCACAGGGAAAGGCAGATCCATCACCACACAAATGGTCCTCAGATCCCCTTCCTTCCCTGCTCCACCAGCCCCTGTGCTTCCCAGGCTACAGCAGATCCGGCTGTGATGGGAATTCCGATGGGAATTCTCTGTATTTGCTCTTGTACCATCCCTCTCAACAAGATTTTTGTCTAACGAGACGGCAAGAGCCGCGCAGATCTCCTGCCCCTCCTGGGACTGGCACAGCCCTGCCAGCCCCTCCGGGGGATGGCACAGCCCTGCCAGCCCCTCCGGGGGATGGCACAGCCCTGCCAGCCCCTCCTGGGCACGGCACAGCCCTGCCAGCCCCTCCTGGGCACGGCACAGCCCTGCCAGCCCCTCCCGGGGGATGGCACAGCCCTGCCAGCCCCTCCTGGGACTGGCACAGCCCTGCCAGCTCCTCCTGGGACTGGCACAGCTCAGCCAGCTCCTCCTGGGACTGGCACAGCCCTGCAGCCCCTCCTGGGCACGGCACAGCCCTGCCAGCCCCTCCTGGGCACGGCACAGCCCTGCCAGCCCCTCCTGAGACTGGCACAGCCCTGCCAGCCTGCAGCTCACACTGGTGGCCACTCCAAGCACCAGTTAACCCCAGAGATTTATCCCACCCCATTTTGCCACCATAATCGAGCAGGAAGAGACACTAATTAGCAGGGAGCTGTTGCAGGGATGCATGAATATTAATGCCACCGTCCAAACTAATTTCCCCAATTACTGCTGTTACAGCAGCTCCATTACAATCCACAAACCCGGGCTGATATGAAGATCTCCCTAACAGGGGAGTGAGAACAGCTGCTGGAGAGCCCACCACGCCTCAGCTGACACTAACAAGGTTAATTTTTCCCCTGTAGAAAATTACAGAAGTCTGTAAATATTTTAAGAATAAAAGCAGCCTTTCCCTCCTGGTATAAATATTCTGCTGTCAAATCCACAGGGAGGTTCCTTGAGCCTGAGCCCAAGGAAGTTTGTGATCTCCTGAACTCCCAAGCGTGCAGCACTGAACACTGAGAGAGACAGAAAGACCCATTAAACCAATGAGCTGGCTCCTGCTTTGGGATCTTTAGTCCAGATTTCACATTGCTACTCCCCTCTGAAGTGTCTGTGCTCAGGAACTCATCAGTCTGTGACATGGCTGAATGATTATATGACATGTTAGAGCTTAAATGCACTTTTATTATGCATAAAGCATTACATTTTTGTATTTATTTCCTTTTGCAATGCTTTTTTACCCCTCTGCAAACACAGCCGACACTTGGAAATGATAAAGCTAAAACCTCTGCAATGACAAAGAAATTACATCTTTTCCAGAGGAAAAGGAACCACTGCATACACTCAGATACATGACTGGGTTGCACTGGTTCAGAAGAAGGGTGAAACAGCAGCTCTGCTCCTGAGGATGCCCAGGGCTGGGCTGAATCACCCACCCTGCAGATCCACAGCCCTGGGAGAGCAGCAAGAGCTGAGCTCCCAGCCAAGGCAACAAACACATGTGGTGGTGACAGAGATGAATTCCCAGTGCTGGCTGACCAGACCCCATGAGCACAGCCCAGCTCCAGCCCAGGAGCACAGCCCCTGCAAGGCAAACAGCCAGGTAAACACTCGTCTGGCTTCCCAACTGAAAGGGAAAGGTGGGAGCAGTGGGCAGGACAAGGCAACAGCACCTTCCAGTAGACAAATCCCAGAATCCTGGATTATTTGGGGTTGGAAGGGACCTCTGGAGACCAGCCAGTCCAACCCCTGCCCAGCAGGGTCAGCTGGAGCAGTGACACAGAACACGTCCAGGTGGTTTGGGATGTCCCCAGAGAAGGGAACCCCACAATTCCCTGGGCAGCTGCTCCAGGGCTCTGCCCCTCCACGGAAAGCTCTGCCCCATGCTGAGGTGGAACTCGGTGTGTTTTAGTTTATAGCCAAATTCCTGACAAAACCCAGCTTCCAGTGACAGCCCAGGCTCCTGGAACAAGCAAACCTGGCCTCAGCCTGGCACCTTTTCTACCCCAGACCTGACTGAACACTGAACCTGCACCAGCCCCGGGCCTGGCGCTTCCCAGAGATCTTCTGCACTCCAGGGAAACACAGCACAGCGTAATGAACAGCAGCACAAACACAGGGGCCAAGCACAGATGGGTTTTCCTGGTGCTTATGATATGCAGAAGTAGGGAAAACCCAAACGAAGCAAAAAGCCCTCGGTGATGATCAGTGTCAGAGGAAGATGTCAAAAACCACGTTCAAAACCACCCAGATGAGGCTGTGCTGGACCAGATGCAAAGCTGAGCAAGGGTTTGACATGATCTCCAGCTCTAAACACCAGGCTGCCTGGGAGCAGCCTGCACACACAGGAGCCTTTGAGAGGTTTTTTCTCTGCTTCCACCTGCTGGTCAGACCATCCTCAATCCAGCGGGATCAGCACTGCGGGGACTCAGACCCGGGGACGGGGAGGGCTGGGCTGGCCTGGCCAAAGCCCAGAGGCTGCTCTGGGGCTCTGTGACATTCCCAGAGAGCACAGTGGGACATGCAGCAGCTCCTGACTCGCTGTGATCAGCCCCAGTGCCATGGCCTACAGTTATTGTCTGAATAATGACACATTTCTTCCTTGGGTGGTGCTGACAAATCCAGTGAGCTGGACACTCACTCTGTCAGAGAGCCCCAGAACCCCAGTGCCAGTGATGAGCCCCAGTGCCTACAGTTATTGTCTGCATGATGCCATTTCTTCCTTGGGTGGTGCTGACCCGTTCCTGTGAAGTGCTGGGCACTGTATTGCCCATTACAGAAACAAAATAAACCTGCAATGCAGCCTCGTGACAGCACCATCATTTCTGTGGTAATGCCAACAAAGAGTTTAACAAATAATTCTGGGGGTGAAAAGCAGTCCCAGTGTATTTCAGATTTATGTTTCCCAAAGGGACACTGCCTGAAAATTGGAAGAGGCTCATGGAACTCGTTCCTTGAGATAATTGCTGTTAATGGCTTTCCTGCAGGATGAACAAGGACTCAGAGCTCACTTCTGCTGGGATGTGCACTCCAGTGCCTCCATCAGATGTGCACCCACAGCTCCAGCTCACCCCCACTCACGGAATGGACAGGGATGGCTTGCACAGAAAGTGAAACCCTCCTGCCAAGCAGCAACAGCAGATCCTCTGCACCTCCTGCCAGGGAATTAATTCTGTCCAAATCCCAGAGCTCCAACAGCCACAGCCCAGCGGGGAGCAGCAGGTGAAACACGGCATGGGGGCTCCCCACACTGCCTGCTCAACAGGACCAAACAGCCTCAGGTGTGCCAAGGATGCTCACGCTGCACACCAGCAAACACTTCTTCACAAAAGCTCTGGCAAGCTGCGGCACAGCTGCCCAGGGAAGTGGTGGAAGCACCGTCCCTGGAAGAGGTCAAAGCTCACCAGGCTGTGGCACTGGGGACGTGGTTCTGGTGGGGAAATGGCTGGGCTGGAGCTCAGGGGCTTTTCCAGCCTGAGGGATTCCATGGCTTGGTGCAGGAAGAGGAGAGGACGAGGAGCAGAGCTTCCCACACTGGGCTGAGGCAGGAAGGTGAATTTGTTTCTCGCTCTTGCTCATCAAAGCTGCAGCAGGGCTAATTGGCTGGAATGGAACTGAAGAGCTCAGGCACAGTAAGCCAGGCACATCCAACCAAAGCACACTGAAATGGTGCTGACCTGCCTGGCAGCTGCCTGGACCCTTTGTCACAGCTCCTTGCAGTCCCTCTCTCCCACCAAGGAGCAGCTCTTGGCTCCTGCCCCTCGAGGCCTGTTAAGCTTTCCTTTTCCTGGCTCTCTTTAAAGACACTGCCTGTGATTCCAAGCCTTTCATGCTTCTCCCTTACATATCCCTGCTCCATCTGGCACTTGCAACACCTTCCAATTTAGATTCATCTGGAACGACTCCAGCAACAGCTTCAGAAATACTGAAGCAGATGCTTTAAACAATGTCTCTTCCACCTTCTGCCCTGATGGGGAGGGAGGGAGCTGCCAGACCCTCCTGTCCTCTCACCAAGGAGCGCTCCCAGGTCTGCTGCAGGATGCAGCACTCGGACTGGGGCTGGCACAGCTCCCTGGGGGGCTCTGGGCACAGCCACAGCTGCTCCTGGGCAGCTCCAGTTCCCTCATTCCCAATCCATGGCACATCCTCCCTCCCCTACAAGCACAATCCCATCTGCTCTCCCACTCTCCGCTGCCACCATCTCTCTCGTGTCTCTGGTTTTCTCCTTCACCACACCCGCTGCCAGCAGCCCCAGGTGACACCGGCAGCGTGTCCCACCCCTGACACAGCTCCCGGGGTGCCACAGGGACCCTAGGGGATTGTCAGCACCCCGAAGTGCAGGGCTGAGCCCCTGGCTCCCCTCGAGCCCCCCGGGTGCTGGGGGAGGAGCTCAGGGCACCACCAGGGTGGGGTCTCCCCTCCCCGGGGATGCTCAGCCCAGCCCCAGCCCCTCCTGCCTGCCCCAGGGATGCTGCTCAGAGCTCCTGGACTGACACCAGGAATGTTTAATTCCCAGCGGCAGCACTCACAGAGACCCAGGGATGTTTAATTACCAGAGGCATCACAGACTGCAGCTCCACGCTCACCGCTGCCTACTCAGCAGATCCACCTCGGATTTACTGAACTACCTCTGTTCTCTCTGTTTTCTTTTCATCTCCCCCATTATTGCCCATCATTCCTGGGAAGCTCCATCAGTAATTCCAGCCAGACTCCCAGCCTGGCTCCTGGGCACAGCGAGGGTGTGCTGCAGCATTGATCTGCCTTCCTGTGTGCTGCAATAAATATCAATCAAACCCCTCATCCTTCCCACTTCCAGATGCAAACCCACTGCCAAAGAGCCAACCTGAGCTTCGAGTGCTGATCCTTCAACTCCACATGTAAAACAACTCTGACTTCCTCCAGAGGGGACGGAGGCCGAGGTTCATGTGCAGATGGTTTCAGCTGCACCTCAGGAGCTGAGGAGGATGCAGAGCTGCACCTTCACCCAGAGCATCCTCAGGGGCAGCCTGGTGCCAGCTGGGCCATGCAGGCTGGCCAGGAGCCCGGCAGGGTGAGATTCCCCAGGTCACTGGGGCCCTGCAAGTCCCCCCAGACAGAGCTGTGCCCCCTGGGGTGGTCCTGCAGCACCGAGCCCCGAGGGAGCTCTGCCAGAGCACGGCCAGGTGTGCCCTCCCCACCCAGCCCAGGGCTCCGCTCCATTTGCTCTGTCCTACAGGACCACAAAGAAGGCTGGAGAGCGAAGTAAGAGGGAGAATGAGCAGCAGCAGAGGCTGCAGGGAGAGTCCCTTGCTCACCCCTGCACAGCCACGCTCCATCCCCTGCCAGAGCTGCAGCCCCCAGAGGGACCTTCTGGAGCCCCAGCAGGTCAAACCCTCATTCCCCCCAGCATCCCCCCTCTCCTGACCCCCTCACAGCTGGTGACAAGCCCATTGCAGCCCCTGGAGCCAGGCTCATTAAGTTAATTATCATTTATCCCAGCTTGGAGTGGCCAGGGACGTGGGGCAGCAGCTGCAGGAGCCAGCCCAGCCCAGCCCAGCCCAGCAGCACTGGCACTGAGCCCGTGCCCCCAGAGGTGCCCTGTGACAATGGCAGGTGGCCCTGGGCACATGCCAGCCCCTCCCTGGCAGCACAGAGCCAAACCTCCTGGCCAAGAGCACGTTGGGAATCCATTCTGCCTCCTGCCCCTCTTCCAGAGCCTCCCAGCCGGGACCAGGAGCTGATCCAGCCAAGGGAAAGGTGGCACTGGGCACGGCTGGCAGTGCCCAGAGGGGACAGGGCTGAGGCACAGGGCAGGGAGAGCAGCCCCACGGGCTGATCCATCCAGGGCCAGCAGAGCTGCACCTGCAGGCAGCAGGAATTGTGCAAGAGCCCTCGTGCATTGAAGTGCTGAATTCAGCTCTGAGAAGAGAAAATCACAATTGCAGTGGAGCCCAAGCCAAAGCTGCTGTAAAACCTCTCCTTCACAGGGGTTCTGCTGCAAAGTGCCTTATGTGTAATTAAATGATATGGATAATAAAAGCCAGGAATCAAAGGGAAGGCAAAATAAAGGTTTGAAGGTAAAAGATGTTTTCAGATCTGATTTCAAAATGATGGTGCATAAATGGAAAAGCAAATTTAACAATATTACTGTACTCTATCATTAGGAGGAAACGAGAGTGATTTACTTATCACAGAACTGCATTTTTTTAAACAAAACCACCACTTAAAACAAAACGTATCTTTGCTAGAAGGACCGTCAAAGCTGGGTTGTTCAGAGCCCAGCGGACAGGGGAGGTTTCAGGCAGGCTGTCCTGTTCCCAGGCTCGCTGTGTGCCAGGGGAGGGCAGCTGGCACCGGGACATTGGCACAGGGGGCAGGGGGAGAAGGGGCAGCTGCACTCTGAGCCCAGCAAGGGCAGCCTGGGCACCCGGGCAGGGGTGACCCAGAGCGGGCTCAGGGAATGTCCCAGCCTCGGGAGGGGCCGAGCTGAGGCTCAGCATGATGGAGCTTTACGGGTTCAATAGGAACAAGATGCAAGTCAGCTTCTGCTGCCCACGAGCACCACGACTTCGCTCTGCATCGTGCTGCGATCTGCAGCTCCCCACGCTCGTGGGAAATACACAAACTGCTGCAATTAAATAGAGTTTTCTGCTCATCCCCAGCAGCCCTGGGGGTCAGGGCTCTCACACAGGGAACCTGCTGCAGTTGATAGCACATCACTTGCTCTCACACAAACAAAGGGGCACGCAAAGTTTGCAAGGTGACTTGCCAAAAATCTCTGCTACCGATTCTCCCCGCTCCATGAGTTTCATAGGCCAATAAAGCTCTTTTATTGCAGTCTCACACCACAGTCTCCCTCCCAACCCAGCCAGGTGTCAGGATCCCCAGAAGCTGCACCAGGCACCAGCCTCACACTCAGCCACTGCCAGCCCAGCTTTGGATCGAGCAGAAATTTTAAAATAATTCCAATGCATAAAAGGGATGTTACTGAATTGATTCTGTCCCTATGGTGGCTGAGTTGCTCTTTCCAAACTCCCTTTTGAGTCACTGCTGAAGGACCAGAAGCACAACCAATGCCCAGAGTTCTGCACCTGCAGCACCTGGAGGAAGCAGGAGCACAGAAATCCCTGCAGGTCGTGTCCAGAGGGAGCTGTCCCTGCCCATGCAGGGTTTGGGACAAGGGCATCCCTAAGGTCCCTTTCAACACAAACCACTCTGGGATTCTGTGACACAAATGACCCCAAATTAATCACGTGCCCAGCTGCTCTGACCCAAACATCAGTATTTAGTTACCTGCAGTGAATGACAGAGAACCAGCAGCTCCCACAGTGCCTCGTGCCTGGGGAAAGCTGAGCAGGAGCAGAACTGCAATTTTCAGAGTTCACAGCACAGGGAGCCCAGGCTGCCGCTGTCCTGTGCTCCTGGGCAAAGCCAGAGACCAAGGAGCAGCTCTTGGTCTGTGAACAGAGCCATGGAGTTGATGAGGATGAAGAAGATCTCCAAGATCCCTGTCAGCCCAGCAGCACTGCCCCGTGTCCCCAGGGGCCACATCCACAGGGCTTTGAAACCCCCGGGCAGCTGTGCCAGGGCTGGGCAGCCCTTTCCATGCAGAAATTGTTCCTGAAATCCAGCTTAGCCCTCCCCAGCCCAGCCTGAGCCGTTCCTCTCCTCCTGTCCCTGTTCCCTGGAGCAGAGCCACCCGGCTGTCCCCTCCTGTCAGGAGCTGTGCAGAGCCACAAGGGCCCCCCGAGCCCCTTTTCTCCAGGCTGAGCCCCCAGGAGCAGGGCTGTGCCTGTCCCTCCCCGGGCTGCAGAGCTGATGTGCACAGCCCCAGCTCCTGCAGGACAGCAGAGCTGAGCTGCTGCAGAGCCAGGGCTGCACCCCTGGGACAGCAAAAATGTGCAGCACAGCACTCGAAGGGATTCAGCTACCAAGAGGCTTTTGATTTATATTTCATTGCTAAACTCAAAGCCAGCCCAGAAGCAACACGAGGCAAGCAGCAGAGATGAGAGACTGAGCTGGGAGAACTCCGAGCAGTGCCGAGGACTCTCCCCACCTGAGCCCTTCGGACAAACTCCACACACAGCACTGCAGCCCTGGGGGAAGGAGCTCTGGCAGAGCCTGGCAGGCTCAGTGCCCTCCCAGCTGGCAACAGCAGCACCAGGAGGATGTTTTCAGAGCACACCGGGCTGAACAGAGACAATCAAATACAAATAAAAATAAAACTACAAGAGGAGCAGAGCCACAGGAAGGGAACGCGTGCCCCAGTCTGGTTGTGGGAACTCAGGCTGGACATCAGGAGCAACTTCTTCCCTGAAAGAGTGGCCCAGCACTGGCACAGGCTGCCCTGGGAGGTGTGGAGCCACCAACCCTGGGAGCCTCAGTCAATGAGCAGACACTCTGCGATGGGTTTAGAGGACACGGGGTATCAGTCAAAGGCTGGACTCGATGTTCCTGGAGGTGTTTTCCAGCCCTAGTTATTCCATGATGCCCCCTTCCTCCCCTCCTCACTGCTCTGCAGCACGTACACCCAGAAAGAAAAACTCATCCGAAATGCTGGGATCTTCTTCTAGACAAATTCTACAGTAACAATTGACCTGCAGCAATTCCTGTAGTCCAGTTTTAATTTTTCTGCTAATGAAGCTTTTCCTCTGAAACTCAGACAATAAAACAATTCTGTTGAGCAGTGTTCCTCAGTTACAGCTCTCAAAGCACTGAAGGAATTCATCAGAGCATTCTCCAGCATCAAGAAGGGCTTTGGACCAGCCCCCACAAAGCCCAAACAAGCAGGGCCAAACAGCAGCAGCCCAGAGCAGGACAAGGAGCAGCCTGGAGGGGACATTCCCTCCCCTGGCCCTGCCCGGAGCGTGCCAAGCTCTGACCCAGGCCAAGGCCAGGCTGGATGGGGCTTGGGACAAGCTGGGACCGTGGGGTGGGCACTGGGGCAGAGGGAAGGAGCTTCCTGATGCTGTGGAGACAGGAAACCCTCCAGGAGAAAGGAGCTGCTGCACGGGATTAAAATGCATTTTCCCTGGAAGCTCAGGGTCTGTCGTGGAGAACATCAGTGGCAGGGATCACCCTTGTGAGAAGAGCCCAGAGCTGGCATGGCACGGGGCAGCTGGCATGGCACGGGGCAGCTGACATGGCACGGGGCAGCTGACATCCCAAAATCTCTGCCAAACCTGTCCCAGCCTGCAGCTGGGCACACACAGACAGGAGGGGCCCCTTTGGGAAAGGGAGAAGCAGCTTTATGGGGCCTTCAGGAAATGCATATTAAAAGTTAATTCTCATAAATATCTTTTACAGCTTGCAGCACTAATTACATTGAGTTCATTTAGTTCTCGGAGCGTTAAATAAAGTTTTTCATTGATTTACAGATTATAGGTTGATGTATCACAGCAAAGCTCCTTCCTGGTTTATTACGCCCCTCAAAGCCTTTTTAAAAATATTATTCAGGCCAAAATCAATAGTTACACTTGCAAAGGAAAAAAATAGCAACATGGAAAGGCTCCCAAAGGAAAGATTTAACCCCGGGGTGAATCCTACCCAGAGCAAGAAAACATCCCAGCCATGAAAAACAGGACACATGGATATGGAAATGCCTGACCAAAACCTCTCAATTTGCACCCTCTCCTCGACCCGTTCCCCACGAGATTCTGACCAAAACCCCTCAATTTGCACCCTCTCCTCGACTCATTCCCCACGAGATTCTTTTTCCAATAAAAAGGATGCTAAATGGCTCCAAGGCTTTTGCATTTCCCGGTCAGAACACACCCAAGGTTTTTGGCTGCCCCCATTTGGATGGGGTTTTGTGCAGCTCTCAGCTAAGAGTGGATTGGTTTGGGAAGCACGACATTTCCCCGAGAAAGGGGGAAATCTCTCCAACAGGATAATTCTGTGGGGAAGAACAGCTCCCAGCTCAGGCCTCAGCTCGAGCAGCTCGGAGCAGTGCAGGAGCTGTGAGTCATCCGCGGCTTGGAGATGCTCAAGAATGACTAATTTGAATTTTAAAAGGGAAAACGAAAGGTTACACGCTTGGGGATGCAGGCCACAGGCAGCTCCGAGGAGCTCTGGCAGAGGAGAGGGAAGGGGGGATCCAGGGAGGGCATTTCCCCCAGGGAAGGGCTGTGCATCCCTGGGCTCCAGCCCCCTGCTCAGCCTGGGTGCTCCCACCCTGCTGCAACCCCGCGGCTCTCGGTGGCACATGGGGACAAAACCACAGCACTTTGCACTGATGCTTTTAGGGATTGCTCCCTGAAGAGGGGCACTGGCTGCAGATGGAGGGCCAGCACACAGGGAATGGGATTTTGGGGAGGAATTCTCCCCTCTGAGGCATCTCCCCCACACCTTCCTCTGCTGTGCATCCTTCAGCTCCCACATAATAACACCAATATTCTCCACAGCTTTAAAAATGCCATTAAGGGAAGGTAACTCAGAAACACTGAAGTTTCAGACCGTGTAACTTCCCTGCCACGGGAGTATTTCAATTGCATTTTGCTGCCTGTGATGGATCTGTCACCCCAGGAGCAGCAGAGCTCCTGAGCTGGGCTCTGGGAATATTAAAGAAGCTCTGCTACAGGTTCATATATTTCAATCTCCTCTGTCTCGCTGGGCAGGCAGTGCCAGGGCTGGCAGCTAAGTGGGTAAAAAATTAGCTATTTATTTATTCCCTCCCCCTGCATGCTCCCAGTAGGAGTATCACAGTCACAGGCACTGGGGCTGAATCTAATAACAGATCCTCTGATTGTGTTAACTGGCTTTTCCTGGCAGAGGAGTGGGAGCTTGGGAACTGACACTGTTATTAGGTAACCCCTGCTCGTGTCTTCACCTCCTCCTGGTGCCCCGGAGCCCTGCACCCCTAGGGTGGGATGCACCAGGCTGGAGAGGGCTGGTGCCCTGCTGAGCCCCTGGGCAAGGAGTCCCAGGCTGGTTTGGGATGGCAGGGATGTGAAATCCCACCCAGTGCCCCCCCTGCCATGGCAGGGACACCTCCCACTGTCCCAGGGACACCTCCCACTGTCCCAGGTGCTCCAGCCCCAGTGTCCAGCCTGGCCTTGGGCACTGCCAGGGATCCAGGGGCAGCCCCAGCTGCTCTGGGCACCTGTGCCAGGGCTGCCCACCCTCCAGGGAACAATTCCTCATTCCCAATCTCCCATCCATCCCTGCTCCCTGGCAGTGGGAGCCATTCCCTGTGCCCTGTCCCTCCATGCCTTGTCCCTCTCCTGCTCTCCTGTTTCCCAGCCCAGAGCAGGGCAGATGCTGCTCCTCCTTCCCTTCTTCTTGCACAGAGGTTGGGCTGGATCTTGGAGGTCTTTTCCGACCTTAATGATTCTGAGATTCCACAAAAAGCAGGTCAGTGTTCTCATTAGGAGCTCATTGGGGCTCACTGACCCCTCGCTGCACTTTGTGCTTGAACAGCAAATGTTGCTGTAAATAAGAATGGAGCTGCCTCTCCCTCAGCATTCCCACCTGGCAGGATTGTTACCCTCTGCAGCTCGGCCCAGCCTAACGAGGAGCTCTTACTAAAACTCGCATGATAATGAAGCTTTTTCTTTACCTGAGCCACTTCAGAAAGAGCAGTATCAAAAATGGCACTTTTCATCTAAGCAGTGCTCTGCCAGGAAACGTGTCCTCCACACCCCTATAAAACAGCTCACTTGAAATCAAATCAGTTGCTTCCTACTCTACTCGGTGCCCAAGGCATTAATTTGTTTTGAAGATGACAGCAGACGATGGCCCTGCCCCGGTGCCAGGGCAGCTCAGCAGGGCTGCACTCACAGCACTCCTCCAAATTCCCATTCCTTCCAAATTCCTGCTGCAGAGGCCCCTGGCAGAGCCAGGGCTGCCCTCAGCTGTGCCCCAGGTGCACCCAGACACTGACCCCCCTGTCCCCCCCAGACACCTGAACCCCACTGACACCCCCTGTCCCCCCCAGACACCTGAACCCCCATGGGAGCTGGGACTGCAGGCTCTGGCCAGGTGAAGATGCAGCTCCTCCACTCCATGGCACAGCCTGAAAGGAGAGCCAGCACCGTGTCCCTGTCACACTGTCACCACAGGGTCCTGGCTCACAGCCCCCCAGAGCAGCAAGAACCAGCCCCTGCAGAGTGCCCCCCTCAGCTGAGCCTGCCCAAGCTCAGGAACAGCCACATTTCAGTGATTCCTCTGTGCTTTGTAGCTGTTCAGCCCTCGTGGAGCAGCAGGTCCCTGGTGGGAAGCAGAGCTGCCCGCACTGCATGGCAGTGCTGGATCCTGCCCCGGCTGTCCCCTCTGCCCCTGGCTGTCCCCTCTGCCCCTGGCACACGTGGTAAGAGACTTCTCTCTGGTTCCTCACCCACCTGCACTGCTGGGGAAGGGACCACAGGGATCAGCAAGGTTGGGAAAGACCTCTGAGACCATCGGGTGCCACCTGGCCTGGCCATAAAGCCCAGCTCCATCTCCTGCCGCTGTTCTGTGAGCACCCAGGGGTGACAGCAGAGGAAGGGCAGTGCAGAACCCGGGGGCTCAGAAACCATCTCCACGACACGAGCGCGTGATGCATGGAGAGCAGAGAGATCCCAGAGCAGCTGCACTGCCCACGTCCACCCCGCAAACATCGCTGGGGTGAAAGCTCGCAGGAACCACACGCAGCCACCGTGCCCAGCAGCAAGAACCACGGCTGGTACCTCACCAGCATCCTCTAGGGAAGGGGTTTAGAACTTCAGCATCCACCAAGGCTTTGAAAGCTCCTCCTGAGTCATCTCCCTCTGAAGTTCCCTCTCCCTGTCACTGCGGTGAACATTTCAAAGCAGACGTTACGCTTTCATTTCAATTATTCTCTTTTTCTCCCCTCTGTTTTTCAGGGAATGTCAGTTTTCTCCTCAGAACGGTTTATTTTATGGTTTCAGATAAGCTTTTAGGGATATTATAGGGCTGCTAGTCTGGAGCAGGCTCATCACACCCTCCCCAGTGTTTGATGCTGCCCTACTTTGAGGCTGTCTTACACAGACTATATTAAGCACACACATGCAAAAATGTTCCCTGTGATGTCTGGGTGCCTTGGAAAGAAACAAGTGGTGAAACAATTCCAAACAGGGCACACATTTCAGACTGACAAAATTATCCCCATCAGCTGGGGCAAGAAACCTCAAATTATCTCATTGATTAAAATCACATCCTTCCTCCCGCTGATCAAACGGATAATGCACCTTATTTATTTGAAAACAACCAACTCTGCTAAGTAGTACCTGCTGAAATTGAGCTCTCAAGATGAAATTAATGCCATTTGCTGTTTGAAACGGGAGGAAATGTGAAATACCTGTCTGGGGATGCAGAAGGAACATTTAAGTTGGGATTCATAAATCCTTCCCTGACACCAGCAAGCTCAACAGAAAGCTCTTGGTAAATTCCTTTAAATTGGAACCTTACGTGCTTTAAAAATACAAAGCAAAATTTCCATGGTCTCCAGGTACCAAAGAGGACCTAAATACCCAAAAACCACAGAGAGGCTGGGGCTGGCCCATCCATGGAGGTGCCCAAGGCCAGGCTGGACAGGGAAGGTGTCCCTGCCATGGCAGGGGTGACACAGCTGATCTTTGAGGTCCCTCCCAGCCCAACCCATCCTTGGATTGCAGGATTCCACAGTTGTTCCCTGGACAGAGCAGCCCAGAGGATGGGACCAGGGAGGAGAGAGCCAGGAGCTCTCCAGCCTGGGCTGCTCCCAGCTCAGAGCAGCTACAGAGAGCCTGCCACTCGAAAAGTCAAGAGCACTGAAAGTTTCTGACAGCAGCAATCCAGTCTTCCAGGCTTATGGAGGAAATGGGCAAAAAAAGCAAAACCCAGGACTGGTAGCTATAAAATTCTGTAGAGCAAATGTCAAAGAGTAATTAAGAAGAAAGGAGGATTTCTGTGGACCTGAATGAATAATGAGGAAGGGAGCTACTGTTGAAGTGACACTGCTTAATAATCTCATTGTAAAAACAGAGAAAAGTTGCATTCGGGGGAATTATTTTTTAATTATTTTGAATTGGTAGCTGGAAAATGAAAGGAAAACGGGTGCTTGTGCTGTTAAATGGCACTAATGTACAAGGCTCCTGAACAAAAAGGCTTCTCAATTAAATCTCTCACAACACAGGGCCACCACTTATCAGCTGAATTGCATTTTGTGCTGCCTTCTCTTTGGGAACACCGCTGCTCACGGACTGGGAAATCCAGAGCCAGATCCATGAGCTGCTGGGCTCTCTCCTCCCACGGGACCAGGGCTTCGTGCACTGCTCCAGACAGAGCTGGGGTTCCACTGGAGCCTGCCAGGCAGCCTGTGCCCCGCAGTGGGGCTGGAGGGGCAGACAGAGGAGCTGGGCTGGCACGGCCAGGGGCACGGCACACCCCTCCTGCAGGGCCAGTGAACCTCGGGGCTCTGAGGGGGCTGTGCTGCATCCAGCACCCCGGGGCACATCCCGTCCTGACACACTGATCTGAGCCACAGGGAAAAGGTGGGATCAAAGTCCAGGAGAGCCAGGAGAACAGCACATCACATCCATCCCATCCTAACACACCTGATCTGATCCATGTCACGGGGAAAAGGTGGGATCAAAGTCCAGGAGAGCCAGGAAACAGCACATCCCATCCTCACACACCTGATTTAATCCATGTCCCAGGGAGAAGGTGGGATCAAAGCCAGGAGAGCCAGGAGAACAGCACATCCCGTCCTCACACACCTGATCTGATCCGTGTCACAGGGAAAAGGTGGGATCAAACTCCAGAAGAACAGCACATCCCATCCTAACACACCTGATCTGATCCATGTCACGGGGAAAAGGTGGGATCAAAGTCCAGAAGAGCCAGGAAACAGCACATCCCATCCTCACACAGCTGATCTGATCCATGTCACAGGGAAAAGGTGGGATCAAAGTGCAGGAGAGCCAGGAGAACAGCACATCCCGTCCTCACACACCTGATCTGATCCGTGTCACAGGGAAAAGGTGGGATCAAACTCCAGAAGAACAGCACATCCCATCCTCACACAGCTGATCTGATCCGTGTCACAGGGCTGAAGCTCCAGGAGAGCCAGGAAAGCAGCCCAGAGCCAGTGGCTGCAGCACGGAGCTGCTCCCTCCCAGCCCTGCTCCCAAAACTGCTGTTTTCTCAGCAAATCTGAAACCCAAAGCTGAGCCTCTCCTCCCTGCCAGATGCACTCCTTCCCCCTGCACTAAATTATAGATTTGAGACAATTCTGAGAGAGGAGTGTTAATTATTAATAGGAATTACCTGAATTGATTCGCAATTACAGAATGTTATTATTTTCTATTACATTGCAACGGGACTGCAGGAATTCCATTAAACCCAACACGAGGATCATCAATCCCATCAAGGCACATGCAGACTGAACACGTTATGTCTCTGTTGAAGGCAGTGGTCTGCATTAGCCCTGTCCATGGATCCCCACCAGGAGTGGCTGGGGTGACTCCATGGCCTGTCCCCATTCTGGGCTCCCTGCTCCCCAAAAACCCTCCCTGAGCAGCACAGCTCCCTGCAGAGCACCTCTGGGATCCCTTCCCTGAATCCTGGCCCATGAAAATGGACACTTGGGTTCCTTCCTCCTGATTAACAACAAAGAGAGGGGGAAACGTCTCTGCAGTGCCTTTCCAAATGCTTTTCTGATCAGAGACATTCCAACAGGTGCTCAGCACAACTCACTCATTCCCTGCGTGGATATTTCTGCTCTGAGACTATAACAGAGCACGTTACTAAACACTAAAATAGTCATTTATTTCTAAACTTTCTGCAGGAAAGTAAACATTGGATGTAAACAGGTTTTTTCCATCATCTTGAAGTGGGAAGAGACACAAACAGGGCCTTTTTCTACTGAGCAGGCCACACAAATCACACGCAGGTGGCACAGCAGAAATATCCAGATGGTTATTCTTTTTTGGTGAGATTCTCTTTTTTCCCCTACTGCTTGTGATTCTCACTTTTAAGGGTTATTTTAATTTTTCAAGGGCACTTTCAACACAAATTGGATGAATTATACAGGCCAGCATCCCAAAGAAAAAGTTACTAGATTAAAGCCCAAATAAAGTGAAAATGCTGCCCCACAGTGCAGTGCAGAACTCCCCAGTCTGGCTGCAGCAGGCAGCTTTCAATAAATAAACGTTATTATTGCTGATAAAGATGAGATGGTATCTCCAGCTCAGCCAGTCCCTGCCACTCCAGGGACTCAGAGCAAAGCCACAGCTCCTGGCAGGGCAGTCCTTGTCCTCAGAGAGATCCCAGAGGAGCCAGGTGGGAACTCCTCCCTCCAGGGGTAGCACCCATGGGTGGCACCAGCCCCGAGCCCTTTCCCTGCTCACACTCAGCTTCTCCTCCCTCCACCAGCCCTCGAGCAGGTTTTTCCCTGTCCCTGTGTGGGAAGAAGAGTTGAAGAACAGCCTGGAGGGGCTGGGTGGGCTCCGCACTCCTGTCCCAGCCCTGCTCCCTGGGACGTGCCCGTGCAGGGACAGCACAAGGGTCTGTGCTCACCTGCAGGTATTCCTGCTCCTCCTCACTGCTGCCTCTCCCTCCTCTGCCACCCAGGCACAGCCATTCCTGTGAGCACGGACAGCCTGGATTTTTACAGTTTCTGTGCCTCCGCATGGTTAGCAGTCCTTTGGGACAGAGGTTTGATGAACCTGAAGATCTGAATTTGCAAATCCTCCAACCCGAGCAGGGCTGGCCCAGCCGGGAGAACGGGAGGGGACACTGGGAACTGGGGCAAGGGGGAATGGGAGCGAGGGGAGCCGAGAACAGGGCACGGCTGCACTGAGCACTGGGAAGGCAGGGAGATAAATAACTGCACCAGTACATCGAGGCTGTTCCTCTGAGCAGGGACAGACAGACAGTGAGCTCTGAGCAGGGACAGACAGACAGACAGCGAGCTCTGCTCTGAGCAGGGACAGACAGCCAGACAGCGAGCTCTGAGCAGGGACAGACAGCCAGACAGCGAGCTCTGCTCTGAGCAGGGACAGACAACAGCGAGCTCTGAGCAGGGACAGACAGCCAGACAGCGAGCTCTGAGCAGGGACAGACAGCCAGACAGCGAGCTCTGCTCTGAGCAGGGACAGACAGACAGACAGCGAGCTCTGCTCTGAGCAGGGACAGACAGACAGACAGCGAGCTCTGCTCTGAGCAGGGACAGACAGACAGACAGCGAGCTCTGCTCTGAGCAGGGACAGACAGACAGACAGCGAGCTCTGCTCTGAGCAGGGACAGACAGACAGACGGTGAGCTCTGAGCAGGGAAAGACAGACAGACAGTGAGCTCTGAGCAGGGACAGACAGACAGACAGCGAGCTCTGCTCTGAGCAGGGACAGACAGACAGACAGCGAGCTCTGCTCTGAGCAGGGACAGACAGACAGACAGCGAGCTCTGCTCTGAGCAGGGACAGACAGACAGACAGCGAGCTCTGAGCAGGGACAGACAGACAGACAGCGAGCTCTGAGCAGGGACAGACAGACAGACAGCGAGCTCTGAGCAGGGACAGACAGACAGACAGCGAGCTCTGAGCAGGGACAGACAGACAGACAGCGAGCTCTGAGCAGGGACAGACAGACAGACAGTGAGCTCTGAGCAGGGACAGACAGACAGACAGTGAGCTCTGAGCAGGGACAGACAGACAGACAGTGAGCTCTGAGCAGGGACAGACAGACAGACAGTGAGCTCTGAGCAGGGAAAGACAGACAGACAGTGAGCTCTGCGCAGGGACAGACAGACAGACAGCGAGCTCTGCTCTGAGCAGGGACAGACAGACAGACAGTGAGCTCTGAGCAGGGACAGACAGACAGCGAGCTCTGCTCTGAGCAGGGACAGACAGACAGACAGCGAGCTCTGCTCTGAGCAGGGACAGACAGACAGACAGCAAGCTCTGCTCTGAGCAGGGACAGACAGACAGCGAGCTCTGCTCTGAGCAGGGACAGACAGCCAGACAGCGAGCTCTGCTCTGCAGCAGCTGGTCTAACGTGGGGCCCCTGCTCTCCGATCCTTGCTCTCTGACCCTCGCTCTCTCAGCCCTGCTCTCCAATCCTCGCTCTCCCATCCTCGCTCTCTCAGCCCTGCTCTCCCATCCTCGCTCTCCCATCCTTGCTATCCCAGCCCTGCTCTCCCATCCTCGCTCTCCCATCCTCCCTCTCCCAGCCCTGCTCTCCAGCCTGCCGGGCTGCCCAGGGAGATGCAGCCTGACCCCCACAGCCGGGTCGGGGCTGGCACAGCGAGCCCAGGGCAGTGACTGGCACCGAGCTGAATTAAATCCCCATGACAGGGACAGGACAAAGCAGCACTGACCCAGGGACAAGGGCTCGGTGCCAGAGTCTGGCAGGGCACGAGGAGAACCCACAAGGAGGGACAGCAGAATTAAGTGCACAACATCAAAGATTTAAAGAGATGTAGTTGAGAAACAGAGCCCCCTGAACCTGCTCTGTGTATTACCCTAAAAACCGACAGGTTTGGAATGTCTGAGAGAGCAGGCACTACACACAAGATGGGAGATTCATTTACAGATTTGAGATCTCCATTCTACAGAAATCCAACACCTTTTCCCACAATGCACTAAGCCCCGTAACTTTTAAAATCCCTTAGAAAAACAACACTTTCTGCTACAGAAAGTTTCAGTCAAGTCAGGCCCTAGTGATCATCTAACCTTGAAAAATTGCATCTTTTTTTGGCTGGACTGTAATAACTTCTGAGTGACATATCTGATCCACTCAGAAATGTCTGGGAATTAAGCAGGCATCAGTAGGCAGAGTCCAATTGATTTTGGAGAAAGCCAGGAAAGAGCAGAGTAAATGAGGCACATATTACTCTCTTTATCTGGTTAGCAGATTAATTTCCTCCAGCATCTCTGTAATCATTTATAAATAGCTGATGGCAGCTTTAGAAAATAAAAAGAAAAGAAAAATCAGTTGGAATTGACATCTCAAAGCCTCACTGCCCATGGAGAGGAACTTAATGGGATCACAGCATGGGCTGAGGGTGCTCTCATGGAATAATTTCAGTGGGAGAAGATCTCCAAGATCATCAGCCCAACCTCTGTGGCGGATCCAGAGAGATCCAGGGCACCTCTCTGGGAGCCCAGGCCCACCCTGGCACGCTGGACGTGCTGTGGGTAAATCCAGAGCAAACAGGAGGGGTGTTCTGTTTTCCCAGCACTGCCCAGTGTTCCTGCACAGCTTTGCCTTGCCCTGCTCTGGCAGACCCTTTCTGGGCAGCTCCATTCCTCAGCAAAAAGAAATGACTCTGAAATCCTCTCTGGCTGCCTGATGTGAATTAACCCTCGAGGCCAAGCCCCTGTTTCTGCAGCACTGCAGCTCCCAGAACAGAAAATGCTCCTGCAGGGAGTGGTTAGGCACAGGGAGCCTTCCCACTCCACACTGGGAAAACCCATCCTGGCATTCCTGTTGACTCCACGGTGTTTTCCTGCCAGAGGAATGTGTTTTTCCAAAGGGGCACCAACTTGCACTTGGGAAATTCTGTTTCCCAGCAATACTGCAGCACAGACCCGGTGTCACACCAGGGAAAGTTCCACTTCTTGAGATTCGTGGTCACATCTGCACCTTCCCAGAGCTCCCTTCCCACTAATGCTGATCATTAACGCGTTATTTATTTGTTATTTCCCATTTGTCCTCGTGAATCCACATCCTCTGAGCAAGCTGGAGCTCATCTCCCTGGCTTCACTGCCAGAAGTCTCTCTCCCAGAGCCCAGATGCCTCTTAAGCACCAAGAATGATCTACTAATGGCTTTATGGGGTTAATTAACTGTTTCTTTTTCGAGATACCAGAATTTGCAATGAGGAACATTATCTTTAGTGCTACCTCTGCAAACAGAGAACACAGGATAATTGGTGCTGCCTGCTATTGCCCATTATGCGCGGAATTAAGGCAGGGAATTTACACACAGCGATTACCACTGGTGTTTTATTACCTCCCGTTCTTCTAATGGATGGCAGCTCGCACAATGGATGTACAAGGAAAGTGCTTTCTGCCTTCCCCTGAAGTGAGCATTCTGCTGCAGTGCCCATCCCCAGCCCTGAGGGTCTCTCTGCTGATAAGGAGCCCACGTCTCTCCCCGGCCTGGGGAAAGCATTAACTGCACTCTGCATCATCCCAAAGCCTCCAGGAACATCCAACGGGATATAAAGTGATGCTCCATCAATTTGGGAGAGTCCAGAGGTGATGAAATGCCTTAGACTTCATTTCAGCTAAAAACCCTTGGCAGGGCCTGGACTGCTCCAGGCTGGAGATGCTGACAAGCAAATCAGGTCACAAATCCCAAAACAACGACAGGAAACCAACATCCCAGAGCTGCGGTTGGGAAAAGCTTTTCTCTGTGATGCAGGTGGCTGCAGCTCCCCACCCAGGGATGAGCCAGGTGCTGCTCTGCTGCTCCCTGCTCTCAGTCAGGTGTGGCATCAGCACCGTGAATGAAAAGCTGCTGGAAATGAGTGTGAAGGTATGGAGGGAAGTGGCACTTTCACTGTCCAAGCTGTGATCTATTTGAAGAGTTTGTGTATTCCAGATAGTTGGGACATAAACGTCCTTTTGGTCAGCCCCCAAGAGTGGGAGCAGTCCTTAAATGCTTTTTTTTCCCTGGAGACTGACCTATAAATAGAGCTGTAGCTCTTGTTTTGGGGGGAAGTTCTCAGGCACAGCCACTTCTTTGGAGCACAGTTGTGCAGTTGGGTCAGCAGTGGGATTGAGAGGAGCTTTCAGCATAATCCTGGCCTCAAGAGAGACCAGAGAGACTCCCCTCCCTCTGAGGAAAGCAATCCTCCCCTCGATCCAGCCTAAATTCTCCCTGTATTTAAATGCTCCCTGCATTTACTCTGTGTTCAAACCCCAAGCAGTCACCACCTCCTCCCTGCGTCCTCACAAAGTGTGTGTGAGACACAGAAAATTCTGTTCAGGAGATTGCCCCATCCTGGAAAATTGTTACAAACAATTTCTAAGGAAAACCGAACCAGATAAGTGGCATTTGTCATACTCCTCCCAGCACTGAAAGCTTTCTGCATTCTGCTCATCTGTCCCCAATGACAGAGATGGCAATGAAGCTACAAAATAAGCTGAGTGCATTGTAACTAAAGCTAAAGGGTCCCAAATTAAATATGAGCAGTGTACAATTTAATCTGTTTTCCTTTTTCCTACAACTCATAAAAAATCTTAAATTGTGCTTCTGCAGTTTAAGACATCAGCAAATTCTCTAATTGCTTTCCAGAACCATTGTTATTTTATGAAGGGACTCTCCATCCTCCATGTTCTACAGCCGGAAAATTAAATTACCCTTTGCAGGCCACGTGCACAGGAAGCACAGGCACATTTCTGAACAAACACTGGGATATTGGGCAGGAATTCCTGCCTGGCAGTGTGGGCAGCCCTGGCACAGGTGCCCAGAGCAGCTGGGGCTGCCCTGGATCCCTGGCAGTGCCCAAGGCCAGGTTGGACACTGGGGCTGGAGCAGCCTGGGGCAGTGGGAGGTGTCCCTGCCATGGCAGGGGGGGCACTGGGTGGGCTTTGAGGTCCTTCCAAACCAAACCACCCCAGGATTGGATCTCTCTGCACATCCAGGTGTCTGTGGATGCTTTCCCCAGCCCACTCCAGCAGGGAGCCCCTCAAGGCACTGCAGAGGTACCAGGTGCCCCCTTGGCCTGCCCAGCCAAACCCAGGCACACCAGGGAGCTGCAGGGAGGGCTGGGGCTCCGTTCCCTCCCAGCAGCTCATCTGCACACACAAACTCATCCAACGTTTTGTTTTCTCAAAGCAATAATTCACGGGCAGTTTCTCTTCTCTCTCCCTGCTACTGTGCCACTCCCAGGACTGTGAATGCCCCTGCCAGGCTGCTCCTGCTCAGCTCCCTGCAGCCACCATCCACTCCCCTCACCAGCCCTGGTCACCTTGGCTGTTCACCCACTTTGGGGACAGGCAGCACATCAGCTCTGTGGATCCCCTGGTTTTGGTCCCTCTGCTTTCAATCTCCCTTCTTACACACCTGCTGATTTCCCCAAACTCCTGCATGTTGTTAATCACATATCCAAGCCTGCCTCGACCTGCCCTCATCCTCTCCCTCTGCCATGGTGCATAATTAACTCTTGGTGACATCTCCCTCTTCCACCAACTTCTGGCTCCTCTTTGAGTCTGCCTAACAAACAACAACAGTTAAAACTGGCCCTAATTAATGCATTGGTCTTACAAATTTCCTGCCCCTTTCTCAGCATCAGTATTTCCACACCCTTGCTGTGAATATCACAACTACCACTTCATTGATACCAGCATTATTCTAAACACAAGTTTGGGGAATAAGCACAAACTCAAGTGCGTCATTGCAGAGCTCGGCAGAAAATTCCTTGATCAGATCCTTATAAATCCTCATCTGTGCTGCCATAGATTCATTTGGGGTTTGTGCTAATTCATTGCAGAGTCCTGTAATCCCTTGTCATAAATATGAAGGATTCCACCCAGCCTATTAACCTGCAGAATTACAGATTGCCAGGGAGTAAATCATCCCCCTTTTCCAGTCACACCAACAAAAGGTTGAGAAAAATTACTCATTCATTTTTATAATCCTTTAATTCTCATAGATGTTCCTCTGGAAATTGATTTAAATTGATGAGTCACAGGGCACGATTGGTGTGAATTTTTCAAGCTGCAGCCGTTGCCTGCGATGGAGTGATGTCAGCACCCAGCCCCGAGCCCAGCACAGCTCATCCCTCTGCCAGCTCTGACACACTCAGCAGTCAGGACCCAGCTCCCCAGGCTGCCAGAGCAAATGGGATTTCATTCCATGGAGCCTGACCTGTCCTGACACCGATTTCCCTGTTGCTCAGATGGATGAGAAGGGCAAGGCAGAGGCAGAAATTCACCTTCTGCAGGTGCCAGTGGCTCTGTGCTGGCCTCAGTGACACTCTGTGCCTGTCCCACATTCCAGGGACAAGGTGCAGCTGTGAGATCCCACAAAGCTCCCCTGGGGAAGCCCCAGGACCCCAAGCCCCACACAGAGCATCTCATCCAGCTGCAGGCTGACCCCACCAGTGAGCACCTGAAGGGACTCAGCATCAGGCACAGAAGGAAAGCACTACCCAACTCTGCTCTGTCAAAATAATCCCAAGAGATTTCCTCCTGTTCTGGGTTATTGCTGGTCAGCTGCTTCCCAAGAGATATTTGCCTGATATAATTCACACAAGGATAAACAAAACTAACCCCCTGACTCGATCATAATGACTCCTTTCCTTGTTTTGTGACTAGAGAGGATCTAAATTTCAGGAAAGATGATGAAAATCTACCAGCTTAGCCTGAAAAATCTGTCACAGAACCGGAGGACTGTTACAAATAATTGAGTTGTCAGTAGCACATGAAGTTACCACCCTCTGCTGCTGGGAGTGGACTCCCAGCCTGTCCAGCAGTGCCAACACACAGACAGCCACGCTCAGCTCTAAAAGGGGCTCAAAGTGCCTCAGATCTCACCTGGCCAGGCTCTGCCTTGGTGTGGCTCCAGCCATTCAACACAAGGGGAGCACAGGAACCCCATGTGCTGCCCAGGATGTCCCTGTGCCCCGGGGGACAGTGGCCAGCAGGAAAGGAGCCCCCAGAAGCTGTGAGACAGTCAGGTCATTTCTGCAGAGACACACTGGCACTGCCATGCCGGGGGGTTTGGAATCCCCCTTCCTATCACCCAAGCTTTCATTCCAGATGTTGCTGGAATGTTCAGCCTCTGGATTCAGTGTTTGCACACCACAGCTCCCCTGGCTCCTCCAGGCACTGACCAGGATTTTCTGGCTCAAACCCCAGGAGCCTTTAAGTTCAGAAATTGCCCTGAGCATGCAAAACGCTTCTCTCAAGCTGTGAACCCCAACACAGCTCCAGCTCCATTAGCTGGATATACAGCCTGGAATTACCCCCAGCAATAACTGCTTTCTGCAAGGGAATCTCTTCTAATTTTCATTTGTCCCTGTGCTGAAAGCCAATTCATTATCAGGTGGACAGGAGCAGTGAAATTCCAATTAAATGTGCAGTAAATTTCATTTTATTCCTTCAGCACAACTTTAGCAGAAGGAGCTGCCACAAGTCCTGAGAGCCAGAGCAAGATGGGCACCAAGGTGGAAGGTCTTTACCAGATGTGGAAATGACATCAGTAAATCAAATCCACGTGAGATCAGACCTGCTCTGCTCTCACTGAAGCCAATAAACAAAGAAATCCCAGAGTCTTCAGGGGCTTCTGAGACTGAGCCAGGCAGGTCCTGCTCAGCCACAGTGACCATGGGTTTTGCCAGCCCAGAACAGAGCCACGGGGTCACTGCATCTGGCAAAGCCCTCCCAGCCCAGCAAATGCCACCCTGTCCCCAGCCCAGAGCCCTGAGAGCCACCCCAGCCCTTCCTGGGACACCCCAGGGATGGGCACCCCAGGGACGGGCAGCCTCCAGCAGTGAGCTCCTCACACTCACGGGCCATGCTGAGGAGGAGTTCACTGCCAGACAGGGCACAGACAGAAATATAGGACAGCAACCCAGCAGGAACATGAGAGGACCTGACGTGAAAGCCACTGACAGCCTCAGCAGGAGGAGCTTTAATGACTATCCCAGAACACACTCGTCCCTCTGCCTCCCCTTGGCACAGCTTGGATGACTCCTGCAGTTTCACAGGAGGTTTCTGCCCCCAGCTGGTGTCCCACAGCCCTCCTCGTGCCCCTGTGTGTGCTGGGGACACGGGGACACCTGGAGCTGCAGCACTGGTGGCAGCCCGGGCGTTCAGAGGAACCGGCACAGCTGGGCACAGGGCAGCAGCACTTCACAGGAGCCAGGAGGGGCTGAGGGAGCCCTGGGGCAGCTCTGCAGCCTCACACACTGCCAGGGGTGAAAGCTGCCAGCAATGTGTGTGTGTGTGTGTGCCAGCAGTGCTGCCCAAAAGGCAGCCTGGGGCAGCTGACTCTGCTCCCACCGCCCCTGGCTGCACTGAACTGCTGCAAGAGGCACAGCAGCCATCCCAGGGTCTCAGGCAGCCCAAAGCCCTGTGCATGTGAATTCCCCGTGGAAAGCAGGAGCCCCGAGAATGAGCAGGGCTGACACACGGCTCAGAACGAGTGACACGACAGCTCTGCCCTGGCCTGCAGCCCCCCAGCACCCCCAGGCAAGAGCAGCAGCCCCCCTGCTCCCCAGGCAGCAGCCAGCCCTCCCAGCCCTCCTGATAGCTGCGTGGCTCCTGGGGAACAGGCAGAGCTCTCTCCCCAGCTCTCCTGATCTCCCAGTCTCTATTCCATGGGGAAAGAAGAGATTGTGGAGTGCCCAGTGCTGGAGTCAGTTAGAGTGTAAGTCACTCTGGAAAGGGACGAGTCACTTTTCCGTAACGTTACTCTAAATCAATAAAGTTCTTCTCAAAAATTATCTTTCCAGACCGGATAGTCTGAATGATGTCTGCTCTGAAATCTGATGAATGCAATACACGAGCGCTTTGTGCATCTGATACCACGACTCTTAGATGTAACTCCAGCACAGTATGGAAATGATAAACTTCCTGACTGAAATTAAAATTGCTTGTCTTAAATCCTGCTCACAAAATCCTGGCAGCATCACAGCAAAATTGCTCCACATGTTTAAATCCCTCCCAGGATCCAAACCCAGCTGGTAGGACCCAACCACCCATCCCTGGCTGCCCACCCTGAGCAGAGACAGCAATTCCCCTTTGGAAAAATCACATTTATCCAGTGAGGCTGACAGAGGCACAGCAAGCAGGCAAAAGGCAGAAAGAGGAGGGACAGGAAGAGAGATCCCACTGCTGGACAGAGCTCCTGAATTTGGTTTATCATCAGCAACAAGAAGAGAACCTTTCCTCAGAGCTGCCCGGTCAGTCTCCTGCCACCAGGGAATTGCTGTTCCAGGCAGCTCAGCCCCATTTAGCACTCAGCCCGCAGGAAGGATAATGCAAACAGACTTCATTGCTACAACTGACTGACTGGGAGGACACAATTCTCAATAAATCTAATATTTCCAAGTGCTCTTCCTGCCAAAGCAGCACTTTGGATTTGTGTTGGTTACAGAAGCGAGCAATAATGCATTTTAGATCTAATAGTCTCTCCAGCAGAGGCACCTCTGAGTGCTCTGCCAACACGAAAGAGCTGCAGTGGTAGGAGACACTCAGGGACACATTGCTTCCCCCAGACTGAGACAGGGCAGCTCCCCCAGCCTGAGGGAACAACTTCCAGCACCCAGCTGCCACACACACCAAACCCCACAGCATCCAGAGGGAAACCTGTGCAGAGAGCTTCACCTCCTGAGCCAGGCTCCAGCAAACACAGCTGCTCCTCAGAGAGCAGCCCAGGGACCTGGAGTGCCTCCTGGGATGGTGGGAGAGCTTACAGCCACAGCCTGCCCTTCAACAGCCTCTCTGGCTATGCTGCTTTGCATGGAAACGTGACTTAAGAAGTCAGCAGCACTAGAGCTGGGAACATTTCCATCCTCCAGCCCCAGCAGCCGGGCTAAACAGGGCAACAAAAGCAACAGAGGCAGCAGAAGCAGCCTGGCTTCAGAGCCCTGCAGGGAGGATGGCAGGGGATGTGCAGGAGCTGGAGTGAGCAGCACAGCCGGGGACGGGGACAGGCAGACACCTCTCCCAAAGTCAAACACACCCCTGCCAGCTCTGGGCTGACCTGAGTGCACAGAGGGACCCCCCAAAGCACGGCAGCTGAGCGCCAGGCTGGCAAAACACAGCACCCCGGGCTGGCAGGGGTTGGGCTGAGACCCCATCCCCAGGAGGGAGGGTAGAGCAGCCCCGGGCTGGCAGGGGTTGGGCTGAGACCCCATCCCCAGGAGGGTACAGGGGACTCAGCACCCCAGCTGCTGGCTGGGCAGCCCGGCCCTCCCGAGCCAGCAGTGATGGATTGGGTGAATCTACAGCTGTTGCCTCAAGCGCTCGAGGCGGGCAGAGTTATGTGACACTTCATCATCAGTATGGATTCCACAGAGCCAGAAACTCGGGATGGCCAAAAAATAATCTCCCATTCATCAGCAGCGCTCCAGGAGCCAGAGCAGCAGGGAGAGCACAATGATTTCTGATGTTCATTGACTCTCATGCAGCTCCTCAGTTCAAAGGAAGAATGGCTCCTTATTCTTTTTGATTTCTGGATCACAAACACCCTTCCTCACAAACCCTGCCTGCAAGAGCTGCACTTTCGCTTTGTCCCCTGCTCCACCTGACTTCCCCCTCATTTTTAAGTGTAACGGATTTCTTTTTTCTCCATCTATAAAAATAATATTGGCAGCAACATCTGACCAGAGCTCTTGGCTGCTTTTCCTCACAGCAATTGCTGTGACTCCAGGGTACTTGTGCTCCTGCCAGAGCTGAGTCCCAGCAGCTCTTGGGCTGCAGGACCAACACCTCAAACGCTGATGTCAAACACTCTCACAGCTTTATTTTTGGCACATCAGAGACTGTATTTCTATTGCTGCCTCCAAAACTTTCACAGGCTTTATAGTCAACAAAGCAATGATAATCTACATGGATGATCAGTATTCTCTTAATGAAAGACATTCCAAGATTTAGCTATAAAAGATGCAAAAATAAGTGTGCTCACTCTGCAGGAGTTTCGACAACTAAATTTATTTCTTTTTCTCTACTTAACCTTGGCAATGTAGTACTGCCACTAATGACTGCAAGAGAGAAGGAAACAGTTTTAATCTGAATGATTATGCTCCCTCTGTTGCCTGGAGAAATGGATTTAAGAAGTTTACAGGAATTGCTGGATTGTTTGTGTTGGCTGCAAGCCAGAGGAGTGCTGGAGCCTCACTCGCCCCTCCTTGGTGTGCCAGGGATGCCCCCACAGCTGCTGTGGCTGCATTAAAGGGCAGGAGAACCTTGCTGGCTTTTTGGGACAGATAAATACCTCTCTCAAATTTCAATTCCACTGATGGTGCAGGGGGCACTCAACCCTCATAATTAAAGGGTGAATCCTGCTTTTTTTGGTCATTCCACAGGAATCCAAGATGCAGGGGAAGCTGTGCCTGGTGCCAGAGGAGCTTGGTAAACACAGGCCTGAAAGAGTGGTGCTGCTTTGATCACTGCTTCCCTTATCAGCCCGCGGCTGGAATTACAGCCTAAGCTCCTTACAGGGAGCTTTTCACTGCCCTGCATTCTGCAAGAGCTGCCTCAGGTCTTACAGAAAGGTTTAATCTCCAGCCCACTGAGAAAGGCAGTGCCACTTTCCCTGTGCCTTGCTTCAGAAGGTGGAACCTGATCAACAGAGTGACTGCAGCTGGCTGAGCAGCCTGGCATGATCCGGGCATGATCCTGGCTGCTGGGGCCAGCAGTGTCCCTGGGGAGTGCTGCAGGGAGCCCACACCTCTGCTGTGGGCTCATTCACCAGTCCTGGTCATTAACCAGCTGCAGTGATCAGTCCCTGAGCTGCACACTCTTCCCCTCCCAAGGCCAAGTGGAGGCAGAGCCCTCCCAGTGCCCAGCGCGGGGGCACAGCTGCCAGGGCTGGGCTGCACATCCCAAAGGAGCCTGATCCCTGCACATCCCAAAGGAGCCTGATCCCTGCCAGGGCTGGGTGCACATCCCAAAGGAGCCTGATCCCTGCACATCCCAAAGGAGCCTGATCCCTGCCAGATCTCCATTCAGTGACTCCATTCTCAGATAAGGGTGAGTGAGGGGCGCCTGATCCCCCCAGAGCTGCTGGATCTCCATTCAGTGACTGCACTCTCAGATAAGGCTGAGTGAGGGGAGGCTCCTCGGGAGCCCTGCAGCCCAGACAGGCAGGTTTGCAGCCAGTTCCACTAATTAGATAATCCATTACCATGAGGGCACTGTTTCACTCCTGACACTTTATTTTCCCTCTCCACAGCCACATTTCCCTCAGCACCCAGCATCACTCAGCTGCACATCCCAAAGGAGCCTGATCCCTGCCAGGGCTGGGCTGCACATCCCAAAGGAGCCTGATCCCTGCACAGCCCAAAGGAGCCTGATCCCTGCCAGGGCTGAGTGCACAGCCCAGGGGAGCCTGATCCCTGCTGGATCTCCATTCTGTGACTGCACTCTCAGATAAAGGTGAGTGAGGGGATCCTGATCCCTGCCAGATCTCCATTCAGTGACTGCACTCTCAGATAAGGGTGAGTGAGGGGAGGCTCCTCGGGAGCCCTGCAGCCCAGACAGGCAGGTTTGCAGCCAGTTCCACTAATTAGATAATCCATTACCATGAGGGCACTGTTTCACTCCTGACACTTTATTTTCCCTCTCCACAGCCACATTTCCCTCAGCACCCAGCATCACTCAGCTCGGTGAAGGGCAATTTGATGCCAAGGAAATCAGGAGTGAGAGAGAGGCACATAAAGCACCAAGAGGCGCATTAGGAGCGGGGAGAGCCTATTTCTTAATATTTCCTTCCTTCTTATCTCGCCAATGACATTAGATTGGGCAGGCAGAGGGCTCCATAAAACACCTCATAAACAATTAGGAGCACCAAAGCCTCTCTGAGCCATTTGTCTGGGTTCTGTGCTAGGAGTGTGTGTGGAGTGTGTCTGTGCAACTGCCCTGGGCTGCTCCAGCCCCAGTGCCCAGCCTGGCCTTGGGCACTGCCAGGGATCCAGGGGCAGCCCCAGCTGCTCTGGGCACCTGTGCCAGGGCTGCCCACCCTCAGGAATTCTGTCCCAATCTCTAAATTAAACCTGACTTAGAAAACCTGTGTTAGCAGCTGAACAGTCGTCTCCATCCATTTATTTATTTAGCTGGATTCTTCAGGCTACACACAGGGGACTCACTGGAATGAACAATTACACAAGGAAAAGAAATCCAGACATAAACTGCCCACACATGGTAAAGAACCTCCTGAAATTACCTGGGAAGAGCCTTAATTACAACAGTGCTTGAGAAATACTTTTAAAGACAAAATTATATCTAAAATTAGTATTTTCCTTCGCTGCCAGTGCCCCACACTGGTGTTTCTGAACAGGCAAGAGAAGCACCTCAACACAAGGGATGGACAGCACTGGTGATGTTCACATCCTGACCCAGGCAATCTCCCTCCCTGGGGACATGTAACAGCACCACGAAGGCAGAGCCATGGCACACAGCACCGAGCTCTGGGGCAGGGACGCTGACACGAGCTCAAAGCAAGGGCAGAACAAGTGCACTCTCAGAATTTAATTACACTGTGAGAGAGTTTAGAGCGTTCCCAAGGCTGGACATGGCTGGGAGCTTGGTTTAGTTTGTGTTCTGTGCAGAAATGGTCAGTGCTGGGTCAGACCTCTGTCTCTATCCTCATGGGGACAGCACTCAGAGGGAGCTGCGCCCTGGAACCAGCCCAGGGCTCTGCCAAACCCAGACCCTGCTACAGACAGCTCAGGGGAGCAGAGCCACCCGCACACCAGGGGCATGGCAGGAACCCCAACACCCCTGCAGAGCAGGATTTACACCCACACACCGCTGCACATTCCATCAGCCTTCATTTGCTCCCCTGCTCACTGCCCCGGGGGCCGGCCCCACAGCCCCCAGCCCCACACACGAGCTGCTCCCCCCGTGGCAGCCAGGGGTGACTTTCTGCAGGGTATCTCAATGACTGAGTACACAAAAGCAGATGAAATCCAATTATGATCCACTTGGGTCCCTGCCAAGCTGCAGATGAAGTTGCCAAATTGCTTTCCATTAAGTTTTATGTCTCCTGCAGCCATCCAGCGTTGCCCCCTTTGCCAGGAAGGGTTTCACTGCCAGCCTTCCTTTCCCAGCTCTCTCGGGGTGGTCTGGTGGCCCTGCACCCCTTCTGTCCCCTGGGTGCTGGCACACTGAGAGGCTCAGCAGAGAACCTGCCCAAATCCAAAGGCTCGGTTCCAAACTCCAGCTCAGCCCACGAAGAACCCTTCCCTCAGCTGCCCCAGGCCCAGAGGCAGCAGCTTCATAGCAGAACATGCCCCAGAAATGCTGCATGTGGCTCAGCTCATGGGCAGAGCTACAGAGCCACTAAGGAAAACCTTTTCTCCAGACCCCATCCTTGGGAGGATTTGGGACTGGGATGGATAAATCCCTGAGCAATCCAGAACAGAGACCCCCAGACCTTCCCAGCTGAGTCATTCCCTGATTACAGCAACTTCTACTGGCAGCTCCCCTCTTCTCCTGCACCCCACACCCCCATTTAGGAACACCAGTGCATGTTTTCTCTCATGTGATGTCCAGCTTGGTGCACGTTTATCACTGCACTGAGATCCAGTATCAGCCGTGTCGAGGGGGAAAAAAAAAGTGAGAAATATGCAGGAGAGTGGTGAAAAATGTGAGAGGCTCCCAGCCCAGCCACTAAGGAAATTTAAGTGGTCTGATGTCAAATCATCACCATTCCTGGAAGCAGGAGGCTGTCAGCTGATGGATGAGGATGCACGAGCATCTCTATTCCGCAGGCAGGAGAGGGACTAAGGCTAAAATATCACCGTGCTTGGTGTGACAGTCTCACTTAAAGTCACCAGGTTTGTCAGCATTTGCCTTTGGAGGCCTGTGCCACGGAAATTCAGTTATCCAGCTTGGGAAATTGCCTTTCAGTCATTCTGCTGGGCTGATTAATTAGGCCCCTTTAGTGAAAACATCTGAGAAACAAAGATCTAACACCTGATTTATTCACTCTGGGAAGAGTGACCCACCCCTGTGCTGGCACTTGTGCTTCAGTTAAGAGCTCTCCACACGAGGAAGAGGAGGGCAGGGCCATGAACACCGAAATGAGAGGAATCCTGCTGCTGGGCACTGCACAAGTGTGGCAAGAAAAAGGTTTCACCGTGTAATTTCTGTCCCATTAAAATCAGCTTTTTCTCACTGGGGGTCACTTCAATCCCAGCATTAGCCACACATTTCCAACACACAAAAAACACCCATTGAAAACCCACACCTCCATTAGCAAATCCTCATTTACCTGGGAATTTTCTGCCTGGTACTTTGCCTGCCTGCAGGGCCAGAGGCTCATGGTTCGCGCGGGGTGCAGACGACACATTTGCTCAGATAATACTGCAATCTATAAATACCACTTGGAAATATCCCCTCTGATAACATCAGGCCAGATTTCAGAAGTTATTTACTCCGAGCAGCAGCTAACTCTACAAATAATCCTGCCTGCTGCTCCAGGATTCCCTCTGTGCCAGTGGATGATGGGTGGCAGGGCCAGCCCTGGGGTGTCAGTGGTGCCTCCCAGCTGAGCTGGTACACCAGGGTCTGTCACCAACTCCTGTGCCCGTGGGCAGCCCCTGATTACCCAAGGCCAGCCTGGCACACACAGCCCCGGGTTTGAGTCCTGCCTTCCCACCAGGAGGTACCCCAGTGCTTCCACAGGAACTCCACAAGAATTTGGTTATCCCAAATCAACTCGGGCATCAAAGCCAGAGGCTGCTCCAGCACAGGATGCAAAATCCCTTCCCTGCTTCCTCATCAAGGAGGGCCAGGGCTGTGCAGGAGGCAGATGTGCTCCTGGCACTGAGCTCATAACACCCTCCTGCTACACTGGGGTAAACCATCTTTTATTCCAGCATCATGGAATCTTAGAGGTTAGAAAAGCCCTCCCAGATCACAGAGTACAATTACTACCCCAGCCCTGCCAAGGCCACCACTGCCCCATGTCCCCAAGGGCTTTGAAATCCCCCCAGGGATGGGGACTCCACCCCATGGGATCCAACAGATCCCTGGGGATCTGCTACTCACTGCCCTGGACTCACACCAGGCAGCAGGCTGAGGACCTAGAAGATGTGCCCCGAGCACCCAGCAGGCAGACGTGCCCTGATGATGCTGACCCGCAGTCAGAAGTGTCCCTGGCATGAGCGCCCCTCCCCAGTGCTGGGAGGGCAGTAACCCCCACGCTGGCACCCGGGAGCGCTGGCATTTGCAGCATTTTCCCCTGGATTTTATTTCCAGCACTGCCCCAAGGAACAGCTCACAGGGAGGATGCTCCTGCCAGCGATGCCGCTCAGGTGCGGCGGGCCCGGCAAGGAAGGGAAGGACAAAGCCCTGCTCCAAAGCCATCCTGCTCTAAGTCATCTCGGGACTCAGCAGTTCAGGAGCACAGCAGCCCCTGCAGGGAGGTGCCACCAGCACACCAACCTCTGAGGCTGCAGCTCCCAAACGCAGCCTCCTGCAGGAGCTCAGCCCCAGCCTCCACACTGCCACCGTAATTACAGGGACAAGGTCTCCTCTGCTTTGATGTTGCTTTTCTTGTAAAAAGAGCAGAGGGTGGAGCTGGGTTTCTGTTGTTTGTGCTCAAGACTCATTAGAATGTGCTTAGGGATGTAGATGTTTTAAGGGTCTTTTCAAGTTTTGTTCCTTATTTTTCAGATTGATTTACTTGAAGGATCATCAGGGGACCAACCCACATGTGCATTTCGTGCTGTATCGTTTGCTTTTGAACCAAAAGCAGGATTTTAAACAAAACTGAGTGGGTTTTTAGGCTGAGCCACATGAACAGATGCAGCAGGCGAGGGCTGGATCCCAAGTCAACCACGGATGTGCAAGGCAAAGCCTGCACCAATTACTCTTGGAACCCTGGAATGTCCTTGGTGGGAAGGGACCCCCCAGGATCACCCAGCCCAGCCTGCCCTGCACACAGATCCCAAATCCCACCCTGGGCATCCCTGGAGTGCTGCCCAAAGGCTCCTGGAGCTCTGGGGCCGTGCCCATTCCCTGGGCAGTGCCAGCACCCTCTGGGGATGAACCTTTCCCAAAATCCAGCCTGACCTGCCCTGGCCCAGCCCCAGCCATTCCCTGGCTCCTGTCCCAGAGCAGAGATGGGAGCTGCAGCCTGATCAATCTCCCCTCAGTCTCCTGTCTCCAGCCAGGTGCCCTCAGCCACCCCTCATCTGGCCCCTCCAGACCCCTCCCCATCCCTGTGGCTTCCTTTGGCTACTCTCCAATGGCTTTAATGGGGTTTTTTTAGACAAAACTGCCCGAAGACTGGGGGTGAGGCCCCCCCAGTGCAAAGCAGAGGGGGACAGTCCCTCCCGGGATGCTGCTCCTAATCCCCCCAGGACAGGGATGTCCCCTGGCTGCCAGGGCACTGCTGCCTCCTGTTGCACTTGGCAGCAGCCAGGATCCTTTTCTTGCACAGCCAGGGGATGAGGAAATCCTTCTGTCAGAGCTCTCTGGGACACAGGCAGAGAAAGCTGAGCTGAACTGGAGCCCCGGGTGTTCCCTGGGCACAGCAGCGAGGGGTGGCTGACAGGAGAGGATCCCTCACCTGCAGGCAGGGCTGGGGCTGTGCTCTGCTCTGGAGCTGGGAAGGCCCTTCAGGACCTTCTGGATAAAGAAGCACTGCGCTAAGGACAACACTGACCTATATTCCATCCTCGTGGAGCTGCTCCAGAGCCTCTCCAAGAGCCTCAGCAGAGGGAAAAGCACCGTGCAGAGCCAGCCCTCCAAGGTGGAGAGCACGAGGAGCTGCTGCAGGCTCAGGAGCTGATTTGCAAGAATTCACAGGAAGGTTTAACAGCTCTTTTATCTTTGGCTCCCTTCTGGTGTTATTTCAACATTGATTTGCATAGTCAATATAAAACTCTTTACATCTAAACTGCCTGCAAGGATGACACCATCAATCCTCAGCTCTATTCACAAAATTTATTATTTGTTTCAATTTAAGAGAGATCATTGCCGGATTACACAGTTGCTGATGAGGATTTATATTTACATTTACAGCAAGCAAAATACATGTCTTCGTTTTTTGGGTTTTTTTTTTTCTTAAGTCATCTCCACCACTGTGAAAGAGGGAACCAAAATAAAATCAGTGTGTGCACTCTCCTGAATGCCTGCAGATCCTGTTCTGCCTCTTTCCTTCAGACAATATTGCAAATTAGTCAGCATCTGTATCACAGCAGAGCATGAGCTCGATCATGAGGCAGAATTAAAGGGTATTACTGAGACAGCCTTAATCTCACATGCCTGTGAAATGGAATGCTCAGATGTGAAGGAAAGCTGGGATGCAAAGGCCCCAATTGTGCCTCCGTGACATCGCATCAGGCACCAGAAATCCACCCCCAAAAAAGCCCTGCAGCAGCAGGAGCATGGCCTGAGCCCACACAGCTCTCAGGGCAGGGAAACACGCCTGGAGGGGTTCATGGGCAAAGGAACCGAGTTCCAGGAGATGCTACACTTAGCCAGCCTGACCTGCTGAGCAGCAGCACGCCTGTGATGCAGCAGATTTCACCAAATAAGTCTTCTAACATCAATCCCATGGGATTTGGGAAAAAAACCCAACCCACAAAATAACAAGGATGCATCACCAAACCAGCTGAACTCTGCTTTCCCACGTAACTGAGGAGAGAAAATAACTGAGCTGTGATAATATCCTACATCACCCACAGAAGTTCATAAAAGTTACAGCTTCTCTGAAGTAAAAGGAGTTTGAGTGTGAAACGACCCGAACAGAAGCTGAGTTGTGAGTTCTGCCTTGGAAAAATAAAGCAAAATTGTTTTCCAGGAGGAACAGCAGGAGGAACATTGCATCCCCATGGTGAGTTCTGCCTTGGAAAAATAAAGCAAAATTGTTTTCCAGGACAACAGCAGGAGGAACGCTGCATCCCCACAGCTCCCCGTGGGCAGGTGGAGCTCCTGGAGCACTGGTGTGATCACACCAGGAGCCTCCTGCCTGCCTGGACCTGCCAACACCTGCACTGCCCCCCTCCCGCAGCAGGAACAGGCAAAAACATCCATCCCCAAAACACCCAAGTGACAGCTGAGGTTTTCTGAACTCATGTGCAAAGCACAGAATGTGCAAACACAGCCAAAGTCACTAAAGCTGCACAGCAAGCTGCTCCAAAGCTCCCAGCTCCAGCCTGGATCCTGACATGGGTGCAAGGTTCAGTTCATTTTTCTGAATTATCACCTCCAGAAATAACAGCTCCTGTAACAACTGATCCATGAGCTGAACCATCACCACACGATTAATGGAGATGAGAGCAGCTCTCTCTCACCCAGCCTGCTCAAAGCAGGATGAGCCCTGGCCTCTGACTGATGGCCTTGAAGAAGTGAATCATGCCCCAATATGTCCTCATTCACTTGCTCGGTCTTTTTTCCCTGTATTTTCTTTTGCAGTTAGCTGCAACTATTAGAAGTGTCTTATAGTGGAACAGGCCCTGGCACAGGTGCCCAGAGCAGCTGGGGCTGCCCTGGATCCCTGGCAGTGCCCAAGGCCAGGCTGGACACTGGGGCTGGAGCAGCCTGGGACAGTGGGAGGTGTCCCTGCCATGGCAGGGATGGGTGGGCTCTAATTCCATCCCAAACCTTCTGTGCCTCACTCAGAACCCCAGAGAACAGCTCTTATCCCCAAAAGTGCAACTCTGCAGCTCCCACTGTGCCTTCTCTGCTACTGGAGCAGCCAGGCAGGGAAGGAGCCCAAGGCCAGCAGATGATTCTGACATTTCCTGGTTTCACCCGTGTTCACATCAGCCTGGTATCAGCTCACTGACTGCAGGCAAGGAGAAACCCAACCCTACAAACGTCTCCCCCCCAGTACCTGTCCCAGGATTGCCCTGAGCCAAGGCAGTGATGATACAGATCCCAGCTGAGGAACACCTGACCTCTTACTCACTGCCAGACAGATCTGCCCAAGGCAGCTTTGCTGCAGAGTCACAGCAAGCTACTAAGGGAAAGATAAAGACCATAATACTCAGTCAGGCAGAGGACATTTCCAGCCACAGAGGTCCAGTCCCCTCCTTTTTGCAATCTGAAGTCTGAGTCTGCATGCTGCTCAGTGCCAAGTCTGTTCCACTGTCACTGGAGCCACCTGGACCTCACAGCCACGTCTTCTGCAAAGCACAGCCTCTGCATTATTAATGCATGGACAATAAAAACAACGCATGCCTTCCCTTTATTTAGGTGTTTGCTGCTGTTTTGTATCACTCACTAACATTTGTCTCAGGTGTGCCTTTTAGCTGAGGTACCCCAGCAGCTGCAGAGCCACAGAGCTCCTGGCAGGGTGCAAACAGCTGCTCATGGCCTGCTCCTGTCCCAGCCTGCCAGGCTCACAGTGCCCAGACTGGCACTGGTTATCCTGTCCCAGCTGTGCTTCCATGGCTTGCCAGGCTCACAGTGCCCAGACTGGCACTGGTTATCCTGTCCCAGCTGTGCTTCCATGGCTTGCCAGGGCTCACAGTGCCCAGCCTGGCACTGCTTATCCTGTCCCAGCCGTGCTTCCATGGCCTGCCAGGGCTCACAGTGCCCAGACTGGCACTGCTTATCCTGTCCCAGCTGTGTTTCCATGGCCTGCCAGGGCTCACAATGCCCAGCCTGGCACTGCTTATCCTGTCCCAGCCCCATGGCCTGCCAGGGCTCACAATCCCCTGGCACTGGTTATCCTGTCCCAGCCCCATGGCCTGCCAGGGCTCACAATGCCCAGCCTGGCACTGCTTATCCTGTCCCAGCCGCCCAGACTGGCACTGCTTATCCTGTCCCAGCCCCATGGCCTGCCAGGGCTCACAATGCCCAGCCTGGCACTGCTTATCCTGTCCCAGCCCCATGGCCTGCCAGGGCTCACAGTGCCCAGACTGGCACTGGCTATCCTGTCCCAGCTGTGTTTCCATGGCCTGCCAGGGCTCACAATGCCCAGACTGGCACTACTTATCCTGTCCCAGCCCCATGGCCTGCCAGGGCTCACAATCCCCCCAGACTGGCACTGCTTGTCCTGTCCCAGCTGTGTTTCCATGGCCTGCCAGGGCTCACAATGCCCCCAGACTGGCACTGCGTGTCCTGTCCCAGCTGTGTTTCCATGGCCTGCCAGGGCTCACAATGCCCAGCCTGGCCCAGGTCACTCAGAGATGAGTCAGACACAAGAGCAGTGGCAGTGGGGTCAGTCAGCCTTTGTGCCCAGGCTGGGCACAGGCCATGGGCACGCCTGGCTGAGCCGCTGCCAAGGGGGCAGATGTGGCTGAGGCCCCCCCAGCACTGCAGCTGCTGATTGTTATCTGAACACAAAGCACCCCAAAAAGCACAGATTACATGAGCAGAGCCTCGCTGCCAGCCCAGGGCTGTGCCAGGAGCCCATGGCACAGCAGGGCATCCCAAACTCCCTGAGCAGACACTGATACAGAGGGCAGGGCTGGACGGGATACTGGGCAGGAATTGTTCCCTGCAGGGTGGGCAGCCCTGGCACAGGTGCCCAGAGCAGTAAATCAACCTGGCAGTGCCCAAGGCCAGGCTGGATACTGGGGCAGCCTGGGACAGTGGGAGGTGGCCCTGCCACGGCAGGGTGGCACTGGATGGGCTTTAAGGTCCCTGCCATTCCATGATTCCCTGCGTGTGGCAATAAATTCTGCCAAGATTATGGCCCAGACCTCCCCCAGTCTCCACACTGCCACAGGATGCTCCTGCAGTTCCAGCACAGCTGCTTCCCCCGAGCTGCCCCAGCCTCCAGCAGCTGCCCTGGGCTCCCTTGGGTCACACACGTGGAAAAGGAGCAGCCCAGCAAAGCTGGGATGTGTGCCCAGCCCTGCTCCAGGGAGAGCAGCATCCCTGCTTTGCATATCTGTTAAACCAGATTAAATACTGCTTAGTCACTTCCAGCAGGATGGGAGAAGTGACCCAGAAATTAGCTGGAAAACATGACATGTATTCATCGTTGCTTCTGCTGCCAGACATGGGTGAAGCAGCCACCAGTGAACAAAAAAAAAAAAAAAAACCACATTAATTTCTCCCTCCATTGCTCTCCTTCACCTCCTAACATGAGTTTCTTTCACATTTTAAGACAGTAGAACTTGTTTTGCAAAATTAAACACATGCACAAACATAACAGCAATTCTTCTGTTGTGCTCCTGGAGTCACCAAAACCATCCAGGACTTGCCCACATGGCAAAAATACAAATCCTAATTCAGTCAATTAAGAAATGAAACAGCCTCAATTCAGCCTTTTATATGAGCACTGACTCAGGACAAGGCTGGATCAGGCTTAATCCACTTGCACAGTGAGCTAAACTCCACCAAACCTCACTCAGTTCTCCTACACAAAGAGCCAATGTGGTTTAATAATCTGACCCAGGATTAATTATTACCTTTAAATTGTGTTTTAGTCTGAGCCCGTCCCCTGGAACAGGCCATAGCCATGCCCAAGAACATGCAACAGTGGAGGGTTATTTTATTTTAATGCAAACAGTCACAAACTCAGCCAAGACCCAAAAAACCCCTTGGAGCATTCAAGTCAGTTCATTTTAACATTTCTTCACTCGGTTATATTTCCAGACAGAAAAACCCAGTAGGAGCATATTTAATCTGAGCAGCATCTTGTGATGATTTATGTTAATTGATATTTAATGGGGTAATTTTAGCCTGGTGCCATTAGCTTTGAAACCTGAGAGATTCGAAGGAGCTTACAGTGGAGCTTCTCCATGTACAGAGAAAATGGTGAAGGCAGAAATGCTGAAGTCTCTAAAAGATCAGCCAGATCTTCCGCAAACTGGATGAACAGAGATCCTTGAGAGGCAACATTTTGGGATTCCCCCTCCTTGCACTGGACTGAAGGGGAGATGGGGTGGGGGGAAAGTGGCACCAACTTGGGAAAGGGAGGGAGCAGCTCTGGGCACAGCAATGGAAACCCAAGGGGCACAGGGAGTGAGCTCATCACATCCCAGAACTGCCGTGAGGAGTCACAGAACCACAGCAGGCTGAGAAATAAACCCGTATGTGAACACTGAAATTGCATTTTTAACTCTCTTCTGCCTCAGAGCAAGACAGATCAGTAAATCAGATGCTACAGGTCCTTCCAGCCTGGGAGACCTTCCCAGAGAGCAGAACAACCCCTGGACAGCGATTCACTTCAAATGATGTCAGGTTTTTAACAATTCCCCACTGATAACTACTCCACTTGCACACCGTTTTGGAACCTAGCTGGGATGGGTAACCACATCTGCCAGTGCCAACCCAAAGCCAGCCTGGAGCCCATTTCCTGCTGTGCAGGTGCTCGGGGCTGGAGCAGCCATCCAGAGTCTGCTCTTCCTTCAGGAAAGGGGAGGTCACCACAACCTTCTCCTCCTTATTTTCTCCTTCTCTGCGTCAGGATCACCTCCATCTTTTGTATTGCATAATGACAAACCCTCCCCTCCCCTTTCCCTAACAAGGCTGCTCATTTAAAACACTTTTAAGTATATTCCTTTGATTTGTACATTAATATTCTCCAGGCAGGGAAGAAATAGGACAGAAATAGGACTTGCTGTGGTGGGGCCGATCTCCTGGTTTGCTGCTCATCGTTTGCACCCCGGGTGTGTGTGGGGCACACAGACCTCTGGGGGCACCTGGCCCAGCCCAGGTGAGCTGGCAGGGCTCCCCGACAGGACACACTTCTCAAGCACTGCCAGCATCTCTCAATCTCCTCAGCTGCACACCTGACCCCAGCAGAGCTCCCTGGAACCCAGTCCCAGCTCCAGCCCCTCAGCCAAGGGCAGCACAGACGATGGCAGCGGGGGCACCAGCAGCCCAGCCCTGCCTGCGTGGAACAGAGCCACAGCAACGCTGGGAACATCACTGCCGAGGGCACGGAGTGAAGCGTTTCCTAGGGCAGCCCAGCCTGGCAGGCAGCAGGGCTGGGCAGCAGGGCACCCTGCGGGCCTGGGCACCTCAGGAGCTGCCAGGGCCTGCCAGCCCTGCTGGGCCCTGCCAGCTCGGCCAGGCCCTGCCAGCCCCACCAGGCCCTGCCAGCTCGGCCAGGCACACCAGGCCCTGCCAGCCAGGCCGGGCCCTGCCAGCCCCGCCGGGCCCTGCACACTGTGCTTGGAAAGGAAATACATTCTGGGAAATAGCAACCCACCACCACTGCTTAAACACAAGTGGTTCTCAACCAAGTCTGGATCCAGTTGTCTCTGAGGACACAGGCCCAAAGGAGGCCCAGCCCTGCCTTCCCCTGCTGGGCAGTCCTTGGGCATGAACCCACTCATCCACCCACCCATCCATGCCAGTTCTCAGCCTGGACAAGGAACAGCTGAGCAGCAGATCCAGCCCAGCACCTTCCCTTGGAGAGGTGGGAGCAGCTCAGCAGCAGCCCAGGGTGCTCACTGAGGTCCTCAGACCCTCAGGAGGGCTGGGAGGTGTTCATCTCAAACACTCCACAAGAGCAGCCCAGCTGCTCCTCTCTTGCACCACCCGAGCTCATTTTTAATCACCTGGAAAGCTTTGTGACCTGCCCAGCACAGCCCCCCAAAGAGCCCCTTCTCCACCTGGCCCCTGCTGAACAAACATCCCCTGTGTACCACAATTCAGCTGTACTTATGCTCTGCCAGCACAGATTTATCTGAGTTATCACATCATTCACGGAAAACAAAGATACTGTCATGAAATGCAGATTTGCAGGAGAAAGGCGTTCTGTGGGGGAGGGAGGAATCCACAACATGACAGAACTCCCAACTCAATGCCCTCCTTGTAGGGAAACACTCAATGCATCATTTCTGATCAATTGTATTTCAAGTCACTTTCTTATTTATGGGTGACTGAGAAAACACTTGAGCTGGCAAAATAATTCACATTTGTTTGCACAGACAAACCCAAATTTAATAATGCAGCCCTTTTTTAAAATAAATAAAGTCATGCATTACAAAATGTGCATTTAGAGTCATTCTCTGTAGAAAATTCACAGCATGAACTCCAAAGTGTTCCTTTCCCTCCTCTGAAGTGAAAACCTTTTCCAGTGTGTGCGTGGTACACGCCATACTCCACTAATAAAAGAAGCAGCACCTGAATTTCTGTTGCTCCTACAAACTTAGAATCATTAATGGGAAAAGTTCCACTCAGCTCCCAAATCCCAGAGCAAGGTCCTGGCAAAGCCTTTCATCAGTGAGCAGGAGATGACTGAAAATTCCTTTTGCCAATCCAAGGGGCTGTTTAATGGATTTGTGGGGTCTGAGGAGCCAGGGGGTGAAGATGGGAATTACTGGGGACAAAGTCAAGCCTCAGATACTCCACAGCAGGAGAGAAACATTCCTTGGGAACTCTGAACCATGTAAAAGCACTGAAATACTCCAGGAGGGGAAAGCTAAAGGGTTTTTTACTTGAGATAACACGCTGAGATTCAATTCAAAGAACAAACTCTAAAAGCACAGACATTACAACAACTGCAAAGCCATCTTGCACCAGCAACAACCACCCCAAACCAGCTGGAATCATTCCTACCTGCACCAAGGCTCCTTCCCCTGGGCTGCTCTTCCTCTGAACCACTCTCCCCTCCCCATCCTTCTCCTCTCTCATTTATGCCCTCCCTCATTAGCCCCCTCTAATTGGGGGATTTCCCCAGCAGGGAACTGACCCCACCCCTGGCAGGACTCCCCCACTCAGCCCCATCTCCCCACCTGCTTTTCCCAGCCCCCTCCCTGGCACATGGGATGCCACCTGGGGACATGGCCATGTTCTCCTGCTTCTTCTCCCCTTTCTTCCTCGACTCTCCTAAAGGAGCAGCATTAACTCCCCAGAGATTCCCACTCTGGAATCCCCCCCACCCATTCCCACTCTGGAATCCCCCCCCCCAGCCAT
>NW_024508101.1:934479-955862 GCF_017590135.1 Pyrgilauda ruficollis
CCAGCCATTCCCCCTCTGGAATCCCCCAACCATTCCCCCTCTGGAATCCCCCAGCCATTCCCTGTGCCTCCAGAGCTCCATCTGCCCGAGCAGATCATCGTGCCAGTCCCTTGCTTTGTCCTGCTTGCTCAGGAGTTTGCAGAGCAGGGAGGGCCCACTGTGTCCCCAGAGAGAGCCGTGACCAGAGGGGTTTTCCAGTCGAACCAAACCCCCCAAACACCGCCACAAGCCCACCCCAGCTGGCCCCAGAGCAGAGCCAGCAGCCCTCAAGGCTGCTGCTCACCCTCCCTGCACGCCTGGAAAACACCTCAGGAATTACTGTTGTGGTTCCTTATGAATCTCAATAAAACCCCAAACCTGATCATGTTGTAATCATGTCTAATCATTCATTTCTATATATATTTATTTTTAAATATATTTTAGGTGGGTCCTGCATTTAATTTTGCCCCCAAATGCTCTTAGGGGATTTGCACAGTTATTTTCATAGTCCTAATTTTAAATTCATTGAAATGCATTTATGCACCTTTGGACTGAACTCATTCAGGCATTTACACCACAGTAATGAATTGTAGGACAGCACTGTAGACACAGAAAGAAATTCTTTCCTTCTGTAGAGTTTATATTTCTAAATTAAATCGTGGGGTTCATTGGCATGCAGAGAGTCCAGGGACCTTTGTTAAACGACGACATTTAACGAAAAATGTTTGAGAAGATGCACATTGAGAAAGTCTCTCCTATTTGAATGTCAGGAAATTAGAAATATTCTAATGAATTCCATTTTTTCACATCTTTCATCAAAGCCTTTGTAAAAAAGGTCACTAACTTCACTTGTTATTTTAAAAAGCCTCCTGCAATTTGCCTTCCTGCCATAATTAGAGAGAAAGTTCCCACAGCACCACACCACAACAATCCAGAGGGACTCTTCTTCCTCCTGATTGTCAACAAACTTCAGCATCCAAAAGCAAAAATGATGAATTTCAGAGGCATAATGAGGCCGATGGTCACAGTCAACATTACATAAAGTATTTGCATTTCATGCTTTCTCTGAACTGGGAGCTCCCTGAAGTCTGACAGCCTGAATATGCTGAGATGAATTATTATTTTATTGACATTTTCCAACTACTCCTCTCCTTTTTTTTTTCTTCCCCTTCAGACAAAACTGTTTGAAACGCCTTTGCTGGATCTGACCCACATTTCAAAGAGGTTCCACTCCTTGCTGCGGTGACTCCCAGCTGCAGGAGCTCGCTCACAGCCAAGTTTTTCATCTCCTCATTGCTCATTCAGGTTTCATCCCAGCCCCAAAAGCCGGGAGCTGTTGGATCCCAGGGATCTTTGATGGCTCCGGGTAGCGCTGGTTCAATGCAGAATAACAACCAGGACCCTGTCCCCAGGGCAGGGCTGGCACCAGGGCAGGAACAAGGGCAGGGCTGGCACCAGGGCTGGGACCAGGGCAGGGCTGTCCCCAGGGCAGGGCTGTCCCCAGCCTGGCTGGCCCTGCTGGGAGCACCTCAGTCCCACCCAAATGGGAGCATTTGGTGCTTACCAGGAACAAAATCACCTCCAGCCCTGCTGGAAGCAGCCCAGAGCAGCTGGGGCTGCCCCTGGATCCCTGGCAGTGCCAAGGCCAGCTTGGACACTGGGGCTGGGACAGTGGGAGGTGTCCCTGCCATGGCAGGGTGGCACTGGGTGGGCTCTGAGGTCCCTCCCAAGCCATTCCATGGTTCCGAGGTCTCTTTCCCTGTCACCTCCAAAAGGCTCCAGCCCCACTGGGCTCCTGGAGCAGTGCTGTGAGGTCTTGTGGAGGGTTTCTTGTGGTTACCAAGAAATCAGGCCCTGAAAAATAACTCCCAGACATTCCATCTGCATTTAAAAGTCAAGTTCAATCTTCCCTTATTACAGCTGCAAAACCCCTCGCTATCTAATTCAGATAAAGTAACAAAGCTGCACTTCCAGTGATTGGAACTAAATGCAGTTAACCTTAAAAAGTCACTTTTACAAACAGAGCAGATTTATCTGGATTTAAATTTTAGTTCTTGTGCAAAGGCTTAAGAACAGGTTCCTCCCCATTATTCAATTTAACAATAATAATAAAAACCTCCATGACAACTATTACAAAAAGACTCTGATAAAGCCTGAAACCTTTTTGATAATGAAACATACAATTTCCCTGGTTGAAGCATAATTCCCCAGGGAACATTTTAAAAAAGATACAGAACTGTCGTGTCCCAGTTGTTAATGTACAGAACCATACGTGAGAACAGCACATGGGGGAAAAAAGAATCAACTTGGAGAAAAGCTAAAGAAAAAATCATGGGTGGGAGAGAGGAGACAACTGCAGTGTCTCATTAGGGCAATTAGAGTCATTAACGTGGGAGAAGTAGGAACGGCTCCCAGGCTGGGCTCAGCTTGGGTGTCACCCCAGGGGACATGCAGTGCCACCTGGGCTCTTCTGGGGTGCAGATCCCTCTCCAGAGCTGGCCCTGCTGCACCCCTGAGCCTTTCCCACAAGTCCCCAATGTCCCCCCAGCCCCAGCCCCAGGTGCTCTCAGCAGAACCTCGGTGTGCTATCCATGAGGAATCCATGCACGGACACGATGGGAGGCTCTGGGGAGAGCAACGGCCCCTGGGATGCCAGAGTGACCAGCCAAGGCCCTGGGCTAGGGAATAACTCGGGAGAGGCTTGGGACATGCCAGCCCCCACGGGATGGGTGCAGAGCCCCAGCTGAGCTCAGGGATGTCCCCAGCACAGGCAATTATCCTTCCACACTCCACGCAGCACACCAGTATCACTTTTCACTACTTAAGGTTTTATTCAGCAGCTTTTTGTATCCATGAGTATTTTTACATAGAGAGCAGGAGAGCTCTTTACTTTTAATGTGTCTCCCTTCACTTCTCAGAGCACCAAAATGAATGAAAAATTTAAAATTGCCTATAAAATATACAGGTCACAAGCTTAGGTTCCTTCCTGGACTGGAGAAAAGCATGGGAAATGTCCTGAGCATCTCAGAGCACACTGTACTGCTGTAGCCATTGTATCTGTGTGACTTTTAATATCCCAGCTCCTGTAGCCAGGAGTTACCATGAGAACCTCCACTCTCATTAAAAGAACTGCTCAACCATGGGTTTGTGTTTTGGGGTTTGAGGCAGGTCTGTGTCTGCGAGGTTTTAAGAAATGCGTATTTTTAAGTAATTTTTCTGTTAGAGTAGGGGACTTTTCCACAAAAAATGCCAGTTCCTGAAGTCCAAAGAGTGTGATCACATCTTGAATCAAGCACATGGTGCCACTCCTCTCTCCATTTGTGGCTTTTGGCTGCTGTCTCACAGGACCTCAGAGGTGCTGCTGGTCACAGTCACCAGCCAGGCTGTGATCTCTAAGCCCCAGAACCATGTTCCTGTCAGCAAGGTGTGAATTTAAAATCCCATTTGGAGAGACAGAATCATAAAGTGCAAAGTGGGGGGAAAAGCCAGCTCATTAACCTGACAAATCCATTCTAACAGAAGGACAAACCAATGACACCAGGATGGATTTGTCTGCTCTGGGGTCCCTCCCAGTGATGCCCGAAATCTCCGGGCTGGGTTTTGCTCAGCAGCTCAAGCTGCCTGCAGTGAGTGGGCCTGAGAGGCTCCAGCACAAGGCTTTGAGCTGCAGAGCAGGGCTCTCCTGCTGCCAGGGCATCACGCCTGTCAGGCAGACATTAGAGACTTTCTTGTGCTGCTCTGACCCTCGGGCAGCTGCGGGACTCTCACAGCTCTGCTCAGCCTCCTTTGGGTCCTACCCAGGCCAGCCCCAGCGCAGATTCTGTTCTGCCAGGGCACAAAGCAGATTTCACCTCCAGCATTCCCAGGTCCCACTCCCTCGATGGCAACGTGCACCTGAGCAAAGCCAGCAGCACCTGCCTGCCAAAATCCGGGACACTGGGGCTCCCCAGCCAGGGCTGGGACTGGGACCCAGCAATGGCAGCCAGGATCAACCCCTGGGACAAGGGCACAGCATTCCCTTCTGCCTCAGGAGACACCTCAGCAGCACTGCCAGAAGCCCAACAGAATTTCCCTTCCCAAAGCTGTGGGAGGAAGTGTGGGGCTGGTTATTTCCAGGCAGGGTTTGTGTCTGTCCCTGAAAGAACACGAGCCAAACCCCAAGGTAAGGGCCCTGCCATTGTGCTGACACATCCACTCCAGGCAAAACCAGCTCTTTATGCACTGTCACTGCAGGAATTTGTGTATTTTTACTGTCAGATGGGCAGGGAGAAGCCCTGGTTGAGGTCAGACCCTTCCTGGTCATCTTTCCCAGGACAAATCCTTAGCACAGTCCTCACTGTGAAGGATTTATAGATCACACACAAGTTCTGCTGAGTTACACATCCATTTCTATGACAGGCTGTATTTTATAGATCAAAAACCCCCAAACAATGTCTTCCAAATATATCTGTTATATCTGTGACGCCTGAAATGAGGATGAGCAGCATGGCTTTAAAATAAAACGGGAAGGGCTTTGTGGGTTTGGCATCTGCCAAAGGATTCAGGTTCAATAGCACAGACACCACTTTGCCAACTGTTAAGGAAAACAGATTCCAGTTGTACCACATTTTGCTTGATTTATATGAGCACTGGGAGAAAGATGAAGGGGAAAAAATAACCTGCAAAGTAAAAAAAAAAAAAAAAAAAAATTAAATTTTTACCTTGTTTTCCGGGTCCCAGGTTCAATAGCACAGACACCACTTTGCCAACTGTTAAGGAAAACAGATTCCAGTTGTACCACATTTTGCTTGATTTATATGAGCACTGGGAGAAAGATGAAGGGGAAAAAATAACCTGCAAAGTAAAAAAAAAAAAAAAATTAAATTTTTACCTTGTTTTGCTGTTCTGCCTGTGAACCTGCCAAGTTTGAGGCTGCAGGAGCTCCCCCACAGCTGAGCACAGGCACAGCAGACCCTGCTGCTGTGGATCTGCCACACATCCCTGGGCACTGGGGGTCCCTGGGCTGTCCCTGGGCACCAGCAGGGTCCCTGGGGCTCATTTGGGAAGCTCACGGGACCAGAGTGGGATAAAAATCAGCTAAAAAATCAAGTCTCTGCTTCCCTGGGCTTATACCAAGCACCCACCTGCTGCAGGCAGGAGTCAGGTCATGCACTGCTTTTTGAAACCAGGCATTGCCTCATCCAGGCCTGACAGATTTCCTAGATTTTGCAATAAGAAGCAGGTCCCAGAGCAGCCCTGGCTTTGCCTTGTTCCCCACCACCCCCAGGAGAAGCAGCACCCAACCCAGCACCAGCAGCCTCTCCTGCACCCAAACAAGTCTGGGGAAGTTCTCTGTCCAAATCAGGAATAAAAATAGCTTTGCTAAAGGGGCCGGGGGGAGCAGTCCCTGCGCTCCCCGCTGCAGCTCTCAGCCCTCCATCCCCAGCACAGCCTGAGCCCATTAGGGCCAATTCCACCTCTCCCAGTGCTGCCTCTCCCTGCCAGGCCATTTGCTCCCTGCTTTCTATTTTTAAAATTGCTGCAGCTCCTGAGAGTGTTTTGTTCAGTGCAGTGACAGGCTGTCACTTCCCCGAACGTGGCCCTTCCCTGTGCTCAGCATGCCAGGGAATTCACCCAGCACTTGGACACTTCCCTGCCAGGCTTCCTGCAGGGCAGCCACTGGGACATGGTAGCCTGGAATGGGCTGGCTTGGGTTGGGAGGGACCTTGAAGCCCACCCAGTGCCACCCCTGCCATGGCAGGGACACCTCCCACTGTCCCAGGCTGCTCCAGCCCCAGTGTCCAACCTGGCCTTGGCACTTCCAGGGATCCAGGACAGCCCCAGCTGCTCTGGGAAGAGGGAAAGCACACACAGCACACACGTTTATTGCTAAAAAATTCACTGACAGCAAGCAGCAAAGGCAAAGCACAGCAATGTTTACCAATAAAGCATGGCCTGAAGCCTCCCATCACTGCTGCACAGTGCCACAAAGCAGCACTCTGCCCCGAGCAGCTGCTGGGATTTCAATGGACTGCCACCTTCCCGAGGGGTGCAGCCCCTCAGCTCCTCCTGCAGTCCATCCTTGCTGTGTTGGGGGTCAGAGCAGCCCCAGATCCACTCCAAAGGCTGCACTTCACCCTGCAGGTCTTTCCCAGCCTTCCTGATTCCATGATTCCAAGGAACAGACAAACCAATGACACCAGGATGGATTTGTCTGCTCTGGGGTCCCTCCCAGTGATGCCCGAAATCTCCGGGCTGGGTTTTGCTCAGCAGCTCAAGCTGCCTGCAGTGAGTGGGCCTGAGAGGCTCCAGCACAAGGCTTTGAGCTGCAGAGCAGGGCTCTCCTGCTGCCAGGGCATCACGCCTGTCAGGCAGACATTAGAGACTTTCTTGTGCTGCTCTGATCCTCGGGCAGCTGCGGGACTCTCACAGCTCTGCTCAGCCTCCTTTGGGTCCTGCCCAGGCCAGCCCCAGCGCAGATTCTGTTCTGCCAGGGCACAAAGCAGATTTCACCTCCAGCATTCCCAGGTCCCACTCCCTCGATGGCAACGTGCACCTGAGCAAAGCCAGCAGCACCTGCCTGCCAAAATCCGGGACACTGGGGCTCCCCAGCCAGGGCTGGGACTGGGACCCAGCAATGGCAGCCAGGATCAACCCCTGGGACAAGGGCACAGCATTCCCTTCTGCCTCAGGAGACACCTCAGCAGCACTGCCAGAAGCCCAACAGAATTTCCCTTCCCAAAGCTGTGGGAGGAAGTGTGGGGCTGGTTATTTCCAGGCAGGGTTTGTGTCTGTCCCTGAAAGAACACGAGCCAAACCCCAAGGTAAGGGCCCTGCCATTGTGCTGACACATCCACTCCAGGCAAAACCAGCTCTTTATGCACTGTCACTGCAGGAATTTGTGTATTTTTACTGTCAGATGGGCAGGGAGAAGCCCTGGTTGAGGTCAGACCCTTCCTGGTCATCTTTCCCAGGACAAATCCTTAGCACAGTCCTCACTGTGAAGGATTTATAGATCACACACAAGTTCTGCTGAGTTACACATCCATTTCTATGACAGGCTGTATTTTATAGATCAAAAACCCCCAAACAATGTCTTCCAAATATATCTGTTATATCTGTGACGCCTGAAATGAGGATGAGCAGCATGGCTTTAAAATAAAACGGGAAGGGCTTTGTGGGTTTGGCATCTGCCAAAGGATTCAGGTTCAATAGCACAGACACCACTTTGCCAACTGTTAAGGAAAACAGATTCCAGTTGTACCACATTTTGCTTGATTTATATGAGCACTGGGAGAAAGATGAAGGGGAAAAAATAACCTGCAAAGTAAAAAAAAAAAAAAAAAATTAAATTTTTACCTTGTTTTGCTGTTCCGCCTGTGAACCTGCCAAGTTTGAGGCTGCAGGAGCTCCCCCACAGCTGAGCACAGGCACAGCAGACCCTGCTGCTGTGGATCTGCCACACATCCCTGGGCACTGGGGGTCCCTGGGCTGTCCCTGGGCAAAAAAAAAAAAAAAATTAAATTTTTACCTTGTTTTGCTGTTCTGCCTGTGAACCTGCCAAGTTTGAGGCTGCAGGAGCTCCCCCACAGCTGAGCACAGGCACAGCAGACCCTGCTGCTGTGGATCTGCCACACATCCCTGGGCACTGGGGGTCCCTGGGCTGTCCCTGGGCACCAGCAGGGTCCCTGGGGCTCATTTGGGAAGCTCACGGGACCAGAGTGGGATAAAAATCAGCTAAAAAATCAAGTCTCTGCTTCCCTGGGCTTATACCAAGCACCCACCTGCTGCAGGCAGGAGTCAGGTCATGCACTGCTTTTTGAAACCAGGCATTGCCTCATCCAGGCCTGACAGATTTCCTAGATTTTGCAATAAGAAGCAGGTCCCAGAGCAGCCCTGGCTTTGCCTTGTTCCCCACCACCCCCAGGAGAAGCAGCACCCAACCCAGCACCAGCAGCCTCTCCTGCACCCAAACAAGTCTGGGGAAGTTCTCTGTCCAAATCAGGAATAAAAATAGCTTTGCTAAAGGGGCCGGGGGGAGCAGTCCCTGCGCTCCCCGCTGCAGCTCTCAGCCCTCCATCCCCAGCACAGCCTGAGCCCATTAGGGCCAATTCCACCTCTCCCAGTGCTGCCTCTCCCTGCCAGGCCATTTGCTCCCTGCTTTCTATTTTTAAAATTGCTGCAGCTCCTGAGAGTGTTTTGTTCAGTGCAGTGACAGGCTGTCACTTCCCCGAACGTGGCCCTTCCCTGTGCTCAGCATGCCAGGGAATTCACCCAGCACTTGGACACTTCCCTGCCAGGCTTCCTGCAGGGCAGCCACTGGGACATGGTAGCCTGGAATGGGCTGGCTTGGGTTGGGAGGGACCTTGAAGCCCACCCAGTGCCACCCCTGCCATGGCAGGGACACCTCCCACTGTCCCAGGCTGCTCCAGCCCCAGTGTCCAACCTGGCCTTGGCACTTCCAGGGATCCAGGACAGCCCCAGCTGCTCTGGGAAGAGGGAAAGCACACACAGCACACACGTTTATTGCTAAAAAATTCACTGACAGCAAGCAGCAAAGGCAAAGCACAGCAATGTTTACCAATAAAGCATGGCCTGAAGCCTCCCATCACTGCTGCACAGTGCCACAAAGCAGCACTCTGCCCCGAGCAGCTGCTGGGATTTCAATGGACTGCCACCTTCCCGAGGGGTGCAGCCCCTCAGCTCCTCCTGCAGTCCATCCTTGCTGTGTTGGGGGTCAGAGCAGCCCCAGATCCACTCCAAAGGCTGCACTTCATCCTGCAGGTCTTTCCCAGCCTTCCTGATTCCATGATTCCAAGGAACAACCCCACTCCTGTTCTGCACATGGTGCTGGGCAGAGCCCAGAGCCAGGTCAGCCCCTGGCTCCAGAGGAGCACACCCAGAACCTCATGGGCACTGTTCTGTTCTGTGCAGGAGCCCAGAGCCAGGTGAGCCCCTGAGCACACCCAGAACCTCATGGGCACCCCTGTTCTGTGCATGAGCCCAGAGCCAGGTCAGGCCCTGGCTCCAGCAGAGGAGCACACCCAGAACCTCATGGGCACTGTTCTGTTCTGTGCAGGAGCCCAGAGCCAGGTGAGCCCCTGAGCACACCCAGAACCTCATGGGCATTGTTCTGTTCTGTGCAGGAGCCCAGAGCCAGGTGAGCCCCTGAGCACACCCAGAACCTCATGGGCACTCCTGTTCTGTGCAGGAGCCCAGAGCCAGGTAAGCCCCTGGCCCCAGAGGAGCACACCCAGAAGCCCCCAGGCTGTTTCCATGCCCACGTTTGTCAGAGCAGAGCCAGGGGAGCACGGCTGAGGAGGCACCACCAGTGTTTCCCTGCCAGATGGAGCAGCACAGGCTTGGCTGGGCTCGAGCAGGACATTTTACAGACGAGTTCTCAGCCCCATTCCTCAGTGCTTTTGTGCTCAGAGTTATTTTATTCTCTTCTGAAATGCAAGGAGATTCTTCCTGGGAAAATAAGCACAGGGGTGGGAGGCATTTTTTAACAACAATTCGATTCCCCAGCAAAATACATTTTTCACAGGTGGGAGAAATTGTATTTGGGATTTATTTCATTTCTTCATGGATTTAATGCTCTTGGCAGTTTACCACATGACTGAAATATTCCTGAAGAAGGAAAGTGGCTTTTCCAGGGACTCCATTACCTCTGCTGTGCTCCTGTTTCCCACTGAGGCGTTGGGGATCCTGGTGTGTTCTAGAAGGACTTGTGCAGCTGCCCTGGGATCTCCATGGGGCTGGAAAAACCCAGGCCATTGCTCATTTCCACGTTTCCAGTTTAGCCAAAGAAGAGCAAACGAGCTGTCACTCCCTCGGGGCTGCAGCCACCCTGGGCACTGCAGGCAGATGGAAAATTCATCTTTTGTGTCAGCTTCCAAAACCCTGTGAAGGCCAAAATCCCTTCACCTGGGACACCAGCGTTGTGCTGCAGGAGATGAAACAGGCAAGGAGCTCCAGTGCAGAGAATCCTGAGGCTGGCACAGCCCTCCCTGCCCAGGCAGTGCCAGCTGTGCCCCGTGCCCACCTTGTCCCCAGCCCAGGGCTGTGAGTGCCACCTCCAGGGGACACCTGCAGGGATGGGCACTCCAAACTGGGCAGTCCCTTCCAGTTGTCCAAGGTTTGCTGGGGAATCAAAGCATCTTTTCCTCCTTTGGAAATCCTCCCCTGTAGCCACAGTAGTCACATCTCAAAAAGATCATTTCCTTTGCAGCATCATCCATGGAAGGGGTTGGGATGGAAGGGACCTTAAGGATCATCCAGTTACTCGGAGGTTTTCTGTACTGCTGTCAGATGGAAAAACTACAAACCCACAAAAAGTCGTTTAATTAATTTTTATTGTCAATATAATTTCTGTGCATTCAAGCCCTGCCACAAAATTACCTGCTTTAAAAATCACTAAACCATCTCTATTAGTGCTGAATTTTATTCCTGCAAAAATAACAACTTCCTGCCAAATTTGAGCTGACACTTTGTCTTTATTTTTGTAGTTATTCCTCCCATTTCTTATTAAATGGAATTTGGCCTTGATCCTATCCATTAGGACTCGGTTTTGATGGGATCCACATGGGAAACAACTCCAGGCACTCAGTGCTGTCTCTGCTGGGGAGATGCTGTCTGTGCTCTTGGGAGCTGCCATTAAATCCCAGTGTTCAGTTCCAGCCCCCCATCAGATTTACCTGGATGGTATTATTTCTTATTGTGGGTAGCCAGAGGTGTTTCCAAACCAGAAAGGCTGTCCCAGGACTCCAGGACATCCACGGGGACAAGGGCTCTGCTCTGACACCTGCAGTCAGTCAGGCCAAGCTTTCTCTGGCCATGAAACGTTGACTTCTAACATTGACTCCTCTGTTTCTCTTGAGACAGCCAAAAATAAATCTGTATTTCAAAGCTCTGATGGACCACAACACGTATTTATCATTTTCTAAATTACAACTTCTACATATATATTATAACTATACATATATAAATTGTAACTTATAGATATACATTTATAATTTATAGATTTCTTTTGGAAGCAGATTGGTGTGATGTTGATGGCCACACAAACAGGGGGTGCCATGGGCTGCACAGAGGGGTCCCAGAGCCCCCCAGAGCTGCACCCCCCCGCAGCTGATCTGAGATGTCCCACCAGGGGTGGCTGTGGCTGCAGACAGACCCTGCTGCACTCCTGAGGCTCAAACCCTGCATTTGCAGAGACAGAATTCCTGCTGTGCCACTCCCCCTTGCCAGAGGCTCCCGAGGAGAGCCCTGCAGAGGGACAGAGCTCCTGTGCCCCAGGGCTGCCCAGAGCCTGGCACTCCGTCTGCTCTGGGTGCAGAAATGCCATGTGGCACCACGAGGCTGAGCTTAATGACACGGAACAAATCTGCATTCTGCTGCATCCATAATTACCAATATGAAAATATTTATGAAATAAGAAATTTATTAGGGAATTAGTGGCATGTGGGCTTGTTTTGCTGTACACAAATCCTAAAATGGCAGGAGGGAAAACAAACTTGCCAAGAACAAAACCTGGGCATTCTCACCTGAGACAACGTAGGGACACAGATCTCTCTGTCCTTGTCATCAATGATACTGAGCAAGGAGAACTGGGATTTTAATATTTTCTTAAACTGGAAAAACTTTGGTTCTTTAAAGAAAGGCTATCGTGGAAGCAAACTCCTTGTGGGATTTTTGTTGGATTGGTTTTGAACACAGGTAGCCCGGACTGGTAATGCACCACGAGGATGAGACAGAATGTAAAATAACCTCTGGTCCCCAGAGCTCTGGGAGTGTGGGCTGAGACCCTGAGCCTGGCTCAGGCAGAGCTGGAGTTCCACAAGTCCCACCACAGTGCATTCATCTCCAAACCTCTGCTTTTCTGTCTTTGAGTCTCAAAGGCAGAGCACGAGCCCTGCTGCAGGAACATCCCTCCTGCATTCTGTGTTGCACTCAGCCTCAAAGCCTGCTGTGAAAGCAGAGCCAGAACAAACCAGGAAAACTTCCAGCAAAGAGGATAAAAGCTCATTATTAAGAGGGAAAATAGCCAGTCTTTCTTGAAGGCTGTAGAAATTCCTCAGAAAAGTTTGCAGGAGAGCTCAGGCATCTGCTAGGACCAGCCTGGCTCCACAGGTGCCACCCAACGGGAAGGAATCGTTCCCTGGCAGGGTGGGCAGCCCTGGCACAGGAGCCCAGAGCAGCTGGGGCTGCCCCTGGAGTGCTCAGAGGCCCAGGGGATGGTACCAGGGCTAAGGATGCCTGGAACTGTCCAAGGGAAGGCAGCAGCCCTGGGCTCCCCAGCACACCCAGTGTGCAGCAGTGCTGGGCTCGGGCTGCATCCCTCGGGAACAGGACAGCTCTGAGAGAGGAGCTGAGAGCAGCTTTGTGTCAGCCAGCCCAGGGGAGCTGAGCTCAGGACAGCTCCAGCTCCAGCCTTGGGCTGTGCCAGCAGCTGTTTCACCATGGCTGAGGAACTGCAACAGCTCCAAGAGGGTGAGAGAAGGATCTGAGGGAGAGCTGCCAGCAGGGCACTCCAGGATCACCCCCAGACAGCTCCAGGATCACCCCTAGACAGCTCCAGGATCACCCCCAGCAGCTCCAGGATCACCCCCAGACAGCTCCAGGATCACCCCCAGACAGCTCCAGGATCACACCCAGCAGGGCACTTCAGGATCACCCTCAGCAGGGCCAGGATCACACCCAGCAGCTCCAGGATCACACCCAGAGAGCTCCAGGATCACACCCAGCAGGGCACTCCAGGATCACACCCAGCAGGGCACTCCAGGATCACACCCAGCCGGCTCCAGGATCACACCCAGCAGGGCCAGGATCACACCCAGCAGGGCACTCCAGGATCACACCCAGCCAGCTCCAGGATCACACCCAGCAGGGCCAGGATCACACCCAGCAGGGCACTCCAGGATCACACCCAGCAGGGCACTCCAGGATCACACCCAGCAGCCCCAGATTCCCGGTTTGTGAGCTGGCAGTGGCACAGCAGCCCCAGCAGGGCACTGCCCTGGGCCAAGGCAGCGTGCCAGCTGCCTGGGCTGTGCCCTCCCTGCGACTGCTGGCAGCCCTGGCCCTGCTGGCACCCCTCTGGCCGTGGCTGCAGGGGCTCTGCTGTCCCTGCAGAGCATCCTCCTCCCACCCTCACCCTGCACAGCCAGCACCAACCTCCCCACGTTCTTCCCTGGCTCCCTTCAGCCTCTCCTCCCTTCGCTCTCCCCACACAGGAGCAGCCAAGCCCAAACACAGCCTGTTGCTGGTGCTGCTGAGGCCTCTGAGGTGGCTCAGGATTCCTAAAGCACATCTTTTCTTTATTTGTCACCCATGATTGATTGTTCTGGGCCCTAACATCATCTTTATGGCAGACAGGCAGGATCAAAAAGCCAAGCAGGCAGGTGCCAGGGCTCACCCAGAGCTGCTGCATCCTCTGCTCACCCAGCACAGCTCTCTCCTTCCCAGCCCAAGCCCTGACCTTAAAAAAAACAGCTCACATTTGCAGTGTAAGTATGTACAACAATAATAGTTTTGTACATCTATATATATATATACATATATAAACTCCCACATACACAGCCATGCTCAGAGGCATTAACCAGAACCATCATCAGGATGAAACCTTGTGACCTGTGACTGCTCCAAACCCTGCCCTCCACCCCCACAGCTCAGCCCGTCCTTTTCCCAAAAAGCCAGACCAAAATAGAGCTGTTGGATGTGCCCTGAATGTGCAAACACTGGACCTGCAGCACCTCAGGCAGCGCAGGGCATCGGGAAGGGGAGGTCTCAGGCTTCCTCCTCTTCCCAGTGTCAGTCAGGGGCCAGGCAGCCCAAGTGCCTCGCTGATCCCAAGGCCCAGAGGTGCTCTCCAGCCAGGAGCACGTCCCAGGGCCTTGGGAACATTTGCCAAGCTCATTTAGAAGGGCTGGGAAGGGAGGCATGGGCCAGCATCACCCGACAGCTGAAGGATAAGAGAATGGCCAGCACTCACACAGCATTCCAATGCTCTCCAGGTCCCAAATGACACAGCAAAAGTGTCCCCGGCACCACAGCCTCAGCCGCAGGGCCCTGGGGCTGCCCTCTGTCACCCAGGGGCACTTTGTGCCCCCAGAAGGGGTGGGATCCCTGTGGGAAGCTCAGGTGTGCCCGGGGTGCCCCATCCTGCACCTGACACCAGCTCTGCTGCAAAAGGCGTTGCTCCAAAACACAGCCCATGGAGGGGGACAGCCCTGAGCACCCACTGCTCCCACCCTGCATCCCCTGAGCACCCACTGCACCCACCCTGCATCCCCTGAGCACCCACTGCACCCACCCTGCATCCCCTGAGCTGCCAAAATAGGGCACACACAGCCCATGGAGGGGGACAGCCCCCTGCTCCCACCCTGCATCCCCTGAAGGAACAGGGCGCACACAGCCCGCGGTGGCCCTGGGGACACGGGGACACCAGGAGCTCCAGCCCCCCTGCCCCCCAGAACTGTCAGTCTCTGCTCCTGGGGAGAGCTCTGCAGGCTCTGAGGGGCCAGGGCAGCACGAGGGGACTGCCAGGAGGGAGCTGTGGCTCGGGGGGGACAGGGCCACCCCCCCTTCCTGGTGAGGCCAGGCTTCATTACCATGGGAGTGGTGATGGCTCAGAACAACTGCTCTGCCCTCAGCCTGGGGCTTGGGGCAGCTCGTGAATCATCAGCAAGGAGCAAAGCTCTGGAAATCCTTGTTCTGCTTCAGCTCTCTCTGTGCCTGGGTACCTTCACCACACCAATGCCCTGGCTGCACTGGATTCCATGCTCTCCAAACAGCCTTCGTTACGTGCTTCGGATCTCCCAGCATTATGATAAAATTCATCCCAGTCCAGCGTCTGGGACAGTCAGCATTGTCACTCATTGAGAGTAATTTGAATACAACTATAAATAGAAATAACAACATCTGATCTTATGAAGCAGAGTATTGTGCTGGATGGTTCCAATGCCTCCAAGCAAAACTCATTTAATAGAATAAAATATGGAACAGAGTACATGTAGTTTTGTAGTATTACTGTTATGAGATTCCAAAGCAGATCAATAATTCTTATATAAAAATTAATGCCTTGAAATGATCCCTCCATTTGTCATTCCAGAGAGGTCACCTTATTTTGTTTCAAAGAGTAAATGGGGAATTGCACAAGTGAATGTGCTGGAAATCTGTCCCTGTTCCTGCACCCCTGTGCCAGTCCCAGTTGTGCCCAAACCCTCTGCCCATCGTCCCTCCCTGTCCCTCTCCATGGATGAGCATCCTTCTCCTGGCAGAACCATTCTCCTTCCAAATGACCCTTAGCAGTCCCTTCTGCCTCAAGAGAGACACTTGAAAACAGATTAAGAGCCAAGATTATTGCTCAAATTGAATTCTGCCTTGTCGAGAAAATGAATTTTACCTCCAAAACACAGTTCCAGAAAAATACCTTCACAGCACCTCCAACCTCTCATTAGTGGCTCCCCATGTGGAATTCCTGAAGTGAGGATTTTCCTGCCTTTTATTTACACAGGAAAAATCAGATTCCACATCTCTGGAGCAGCCCCACAGCTGAGGCACAGCCCTGCATGGCTCAGGGTGCTGACACACATCAGGGCCTCACTACCAACAAGGACAAATACTTAGAGGCTGCTGAAATGAAAGCTCATTAAAGAACACAAAACCCCCTTTTTTTGAGAGGAGGCAAAGAATTAAAGGTTGCTGTTTCCTATTTTCAGCTTTTTGTTGCATTCTCTATGTGAGAAACTGAAAAATGTGGAGTTTCCTGAAATATCTTCTCTAAAATGAATCATTACTCCATTGCCTAAAAAGTATTGTCCTGTTGGAAGTGAGGAGAGGAAAACGCAACAATCAGGGCAGGAATTCACAATAAATGAGCATCCAGAGAAGAACACTGCTGAAATGTGGGAGTTTTCTTCCCAAGCCCCAGTGAGAGCCCAGGTACATCCCAGCAATTAAACCTCCCCAGCATCTCAAGGTCAGCAGGAGGGGCTCAAAAATGGATTGGGAATGGAAATTACATCCCACGGAATGGGCCCAAACCCCACATTCCTGCAAGAAACTTGAACTGAGTGAGGGAGGAACAACCAGTCTGCAGACATTTTCCTGGGAATACAAGGAGTTCCTAGAAACTGATCAGATGAGCAGTGTGGAACCCATCAGAAAGCAGACACTTCCAAGGGATCTGATGGAACCATGGCTCTGTACATTCTCACACTGCCCTGCCCTTCCTCCCTGTGCCCGAGGAGCACTCCCAGCAGGAGCAGGCTCCAGAGCTCCCCTCACTCCTGGGAGCCCCCCAACCCCAGCCCATCCCATCCCAATCCCAATCCCAATCCCAATCCCATCCCATCCCCATCCCCAGCAATCCCAGCCCGACAGCCTCCCCCAGAGAGCCTGGCAAAAGCGTGTGCATTTTGCAAGAAAAGAGCAGCATCCAACTCAGAGCTGCACTTTTAAGCTCCCTTCCTTTCCAAATAATCTCATTTTTGTGATTACTGTGTCTGGAGCAGAAGGCAGGACTGCAACTGTCATCTTCCTCCTTCGGCAGGAAGGAAAGGCAGCCAACACCCCCAGGGAGATCAGGGATGTTCCAATTTGCACTCCCAATCTCCCTGCACTGCCTGAGCCCCCTTTGCTGCAAAGTTCCCTGGAGGGGCTGAGGCACAGCCCCCTCTGGGCCACCAGAGCCACCCCTGATCACATCCCCCAGGGATTTAGACAAGAACGAAATTATTCGTGATTGACTCTTTCAAATTGCATCCGAGGACACAAACCTGAACAGTAATTTGTTCATTATTAAAGCCTGTCATGAGAAGTCTGCAGGGAGCACAAAAATAAGCTTTCCAGCATTAATAGAGAAATCAGGGTGCTGATATTCCCCATGTTGCATGGTTCTACTCCCAGAAAATATGAAGCCATGGTTTTATCATGGAGCTCCATTTGTAAGGAAAGGTACAACCCTGCAAAGGAACAGCATTTTCTCCAAAGCAAAACCAGCAGCCTAAAATCATCTTGCCTGAACTCCCCTGTGCATTTGGAAGCAGCTTTCCAAATTATTTGGGTGTTATTTTTAGGAGAGATATTTAATTTATGACCGGGCTGCTGTTTACTGGCGTGCACTGCTAGAACTGTGTTGGAAAGGAGTCCCTGCCTTCGACACACCTGGGTGTTGGTGCAGGGCCACCTGCACGCTCCAGCAGCCCAGGCTGGTCCCTCTGGAGCACACCTGGGCTGGGCACAGCTGCCCTGCTGCCCAACCCCTGCCTGGGCAGCCCTGGGGTGAGACACAGCCCCAGGGATGCTCTCACAGAGGACTGGGGCACTGCCACGCCTGCCAGGGCACTCCTGATGGATGGGTGAAGGTAAAGAACACAGATGGAAAAGAAAGAACGCTGCCCGAGGCACCTCCTGCCTCAAGCCCTTCCTGGGGAAGCCATGGCCAAGCTGGGGGAGCTCCCCTGCACTCAGACACCGTGCTCAGGGTGGGCTCTGCCCTGCTCTGCCCAGCCTCTGCTGGCGATCATTTTAACCCAAGGACCTCCAGCAGGTCCCACCGAGCCCTTGGCAGGGGCAGACTGAACCCAGGGGTGCAGCCTCCCCTCCCTCAGACCCTGAGCTTGCCTCACAGGGCCCTTCCAGGCCTCCTCAGCTCGTTCTGCAGTGCTCCTGGAGGGGCCTGATGAGGCATCCTGCCCCACTGGCAATTCCTGTGCCCACCCTCGCAGCCTGTGGGAGCCAGGAGCGGTGAGCAGCCCCAGGTCTCAGCCTGGCTCCATCAGCACCAAGCCTTCAGCTGGACAAAGGGAGAGGCAGGGTTACAGCTGCCCCGGGCTCCACAGGACTCTGTGCCTGCCCCAGGCTCCTGGAGGAACCCTCCCACCCCAGCTGTTCCCAGGCTCTTTTATCCAAGGAGCAGCTCAGGGATGAGTGAGGGGAGGGGAACAGAGGCAGGGGAGGGACTCTGCTCACACAGCAAACCCCCAAGAGTCATGGAGCTCTCCCCATCATTTTTCACCCCAGGAAAGCTCCCACAAAGCTTGCAGCAGCAATTGCAGGGATGAAGTGCAGCCCGAGGAGCCCGGCACTGCTCTCCCTGCTGCTGCACCTGTTGGCTGCAGCTGAGGATGCCCCCAGCCCCTGCGCTGCGCGGGGATGCAGTGCAGGCACAGATAACACAGCCTCCCATGCAGAGAGGAAGATGAACAGCCTGCATGGAGCCGGCCCCTCCTGGGGAGGAAGCGCCTGAAGCGCCAGGAGCTGCCTGAGGAAGCCCTGCTGTGCTCTGGATGGGTTATGTATATCTATATATAGAGATTTACACCCATTTGCTCCCTGCGTTAAGGCACAGCAGAAATACTTCTCTTCCAAGATATTGTCAGAGAAGCAGAAACTCCATTAAGATTTCTTTGCAGGGGCCTCCACAGAGCTTTTACCTACCAGATGTGGGGGAAAAGGCAGTTTGGGCATGCAGGTAAGCGTTCAAGAGCCATCCACCCACCCCTCACCCACTGCCCCAGGCAGCAAAACCCACAGTGACCCCTGAGAAAGAAGCTGGCTGCCACACTCAGGAATTTCAGAGAGTTCTGAGGTTAACAAGATTTTTTGTGATTGGTACTTGGTTTTCTTCTTTCCACTAACTTAGAGCTTCTCATCCACCCACACACAATGACACTTAGCTGTTGAACAGGTCCACTTCTCCTCCTAAAATAGTTATTTTCTATTTCTCTTTGGCTGAGCATGTTCTAAATTGTGTTTTGAAGAAGGAGAGGACAACAGGGAACAGTTTTACAGCATGAAAGATCTGCTTCAAGGTGGCTCATCCAAGCTGTAAAATAGATATTCAGTAAAATCCCTCAGTAAGGGCCAGTTCCTGCTTTCTGGATGATTTGCTTAAATTGCAACTTTGAACAGATGCTTAGTCACAATACATTAAAGTATTTTGTTTATATAAATATCTCTACATGGAGAAACTATCCAAATATCTTATTTTCTGCAAACTCCACCACATAATGCATCACCAGAGGCTTTGCAGGTATTGTGGCATTACCCTAAAGGCTCCTGGTGCCTCAGTTTCCCTTCTGAACTGGATCTCGGCGGGGACTGCCCCGGACTGGCTGCGGGATGGGAACTGGAGTGGAAGAGCTGCCCCCTCCACCCTCCTGGCTGCTGGCAGCTGCCGAGCCCGAACTCGGGCACAACTCGAGCACGGCTCTGCGGCTGCGGGGCTCGGGAGAACGGGAGGGCCGGGTCCGCAGCCCGGGCACGGGAGGGCACAGAGGGGGAGAGTGGGCACAGCGCTGGATCCGGCAGCCGTGCGCTTCAGTCGGCCGGGAGGAGAAGCGAGCACGGCAAAGAAGCGGCTCGCTGGCGTGCCAGGGAATGGGCAGGGCACTGCCCGGCCGGGCACGGCGCGGGCCAGCATCGCCCCGCTGGCCTCGGCCGGAGGTGGCACCGGCGGGCAGATGGCAATGGGGAGGCTCGGCGGCTGCGACAGCACCGAGCAAGGATTTGCCGTGAGAGCTTCCAAGTTTCCAGCTGGGAAAAGCGGGGGATCTCTCCGCCCGCTGCACAAAAATAAAAAAAAAAAAATCCCTCCACCACCTTCCGCATGCGAAGGCGTAGGACAGGGAGCGAAGAACTCCGCTGCTCACGATGCATCTGGTGGCGCTTCTGTCACTGTCACCGCACCCGCGATCGCTGCCGAGGAGCACCCGGCGCTCGCTGCGGAGCCCGGCGGCTGCAGCGGCACCTCGGGGGGACACCCCAGCTCCGGGGGGACATCCCGGCCCCCGGGGGACACCCCAGGCCCGGGGGATACCCCCTCATCCCGGGGGTCATCCCAACCCCCGGGGGGACACCCCCTCATCCCGGGGGATCCAGCCCTGGCCAGAGGCGGACAGACGGCCTCGCACGGCCCTGGGGCAGGAGCATGAGGGGGTGACAAGTCTCCGTGGCCCGACACCCACCGAGGCGCGGCGCCGGGGGCGAGACGGGCGCGATCGCAGCGCGAACGGGGGAGAGGCGAGGAGGGGGAGAACGGGCAGCGCTGCAGCGCATCTCCCCCGCACACGCTCACACACACACACACTCACACACACACACGGCTCTAATCCGCCGGCTCCGCTCATCCCTCGCTCCTCCCGGAGCCGCCGAGCCTGGGGCGGCACTCCCGGGCTGAGCCGCCCCCGCTGCCCCCGCTCCGGCCGGGGAGGGAGCCGGGACCCGAGCCGGGCAGCGCTGGGTGCTGGGGCTGCCCCGCACAGCCCCGGCTCAGCCGGAGAAAGCCCCTCCTGACCCTCTCCCGGCCCTGTCCCGACCCCCCCGCGACCCCCGGGCCGCGGCCCCGCCAGCCGTGCCCGCACCGCCGGCATTCCGTGCGCGGAGCGGTGCCGGCCGTGCCCCGCCGGGATGCCGTGCGCCCGCATCCATCCCCGCCGAGCCACGGCTCTCTCTAACGCAAACCCAGCGCAGCCAGCGCCTCTGCTCTTCCTTTTTTTTTTTTTTTTTTTTTTTTTTTCTCCTCTCCCTCAGGCATCATTGCTTCGTGCAAATGGGGCGATAAATCCAGAAAGCGCCACGCACCGTGGAGAAGGGAGAGGGCGGCGGGGAGGGGAAGCAGCTGCTCCGGAGGGAGGCGGATGGAGCACCTGGAGAGGCACAAGGGGAGCCGGGAGCGGCGGAGCCCCGCGGCACGGCCCTACCTGGAACAGCCGGAGGATGTTGGCCACCATAATGGACACGGAACTTCCCGATGCCCCGATCACTCCAACTACTTTCTCCGGCTTGACGAAGACGGGCGGCTCGCCGTTGGTGCACCTCACGTCGGAGGTGTCCTTCTGGATGAGCGCCTGGACGAAGGTGAGGGACTGCTCCAGCGCGTAGGTGTCCCGGGAGCAGGTGTCCAGGATGCGGGCGCCCAGCGTGACGTTGGGCAGCAGGTCCGGGTCGCTGTTGATCTGGTCCAGGGCGTAGAGCATCGCCTCCAGCCTGTGGATGCCGTTCTCCTTCTTGATGTCCCCGCAGGGGGAGCCCGGGGGACCCTTGGCGTGCACGGGGAAGAGGCCGCCCAGGGTGATGTCCCCCTCCAGGCGGATGGAGTGGGGCGCGTACATCTCCTGCCCGCGGGCCGCCTCGCCGAGCAGCAGCTCCAGCAGGCAGCAGGGCAGCTCCAGCAGCGCCAGCAGCCGCAGCACCCTGCCCGGCCGGCCCATGGTGGTGATGCCGCCGCCGCCCCCGGGCGCTGCCCCGCGCTCCCCGGGGGCCGGGCCGGCCGGGACGGGATGGCCGGGGGAGGGCTGCGGGTTCGGCCGCTGCCGCCCGCCCTGCCCTGCCCTGCCCGCCGCGCTCCGGCTCCGGCACTGGGGAGCGCCCCGCGCCGCTGCCGCTTTAAACGGCCGGGGCCGCCCGCCCCCCGCTCT